>NC_053499.1:157000304-157252804 GCF_905171775.1 Rana temporaria | reverse complement strand
AGGGGTGCAAATTTGAAAAGGGTCCTGTGTGTTTTTGGGTGTGGTTCAGTGCAAATTTAGGGAAAAAGGTGCACAGGACACCAAACTGGAGCAGCAAAATTAATCGTTAAAAAAAATAAATCTCAATTCAAACCCCCCCCGACGATCTCCAAGGCAGAGTTTGCCGATTCCTTCACTTAACAAGTGGAGAGACTTTATCCAGGCAAGTTTTTAACATGAAACGTTGTAACTAACTTCCTCCTTGGATCAAACTTCTGTGTGTAAATGCAGGAAGTAAATCTTTTTCCGACACTTGTTTCTTACCTTTAAAATCAATATTTTTTGCTAGAAAATGACTTGGAACCCCCAAACATTATATATATTTTTTGCAGAGACCCTAGGGAATAAAATGGCAATTGCTGCAATATTTTATGTCACACTGTATTTGCCCCGCAGTCTTTCAAATGCAGTTTTTTTGGGAAAAAATACACTTCAATGAATAAAAAAAAAAAAAGTGAAAGATATTATGCAGTGAGAATTGTGATATATCTTCTAAGCAAAAAATAAATAAATTGTGATTCTCATTTTAGCCAGAATCGTGCCTCTCTAAAACCCAGCCTTACTAAAACTGGCGAGTGCAAAATTTGGTGCAACTCGGCATACAAACCAATCGGCTTCCAGGTTTTAGGCCACGTTCACACCGAGGGCGGGTTTGAACGCATAACTATTTTAAAGTTGCATTTCAGTGTGAGTTCTGGGGGGGGAGAGGGAGGTGGGCGCGGGCGCCAATCTGACAGACATCGGGGCGGATTCATGGACCGATGTCTATTGAAGTCCCAGTCGTTGTCTCGCGCCCCCCCCCCCCCCCCGTAGTACAGGAATTGGTGTGGCGTTGCACTGATTCGGATGGTGTCGTTGGTGGCAATAGGCTACAATTTGACAAATGTCAAATCACGCTGATGTTGGAGGGGCTTATTGCCAAAGCTTCATTGAACAAGCCGATTGGCTACAATCCAGAGCTGCACCAGTTTTAGTAATTCCTCCCCCACTGTGTTATTGACTCCAACAGGAAATTAGAAGCTCAATGTGTTTTTGTGTGGGGTTTATAATAAAACCGGGAAATGTGTGTGTTGTATACATTTACTGCTGCATATTTTTTTTGTTTGACATACACACTTTAAAGGTTTGTTTATTTTTTTAAATAGGTTCCCTTAAGCTTGTGCATTGTGTTCCTTCCATTTCCCTTCTAAATGTTTTTTTTTTGTCCTTTCTCACTTCCTGTTCCTCCTCAGTAAGCTTGCCCCCATCATCCGAGTTGTTCTGGCCGGGGGTTAGTCGGCGTGCTCGCCCCCTCCCTTGGGACTACATCCCTGCAGGGAGACGCATCATCCGAGCCATTCTGGCTGGGGGTTGGTCAGCATGCTTGCCCCCTCCCTTGGGACTACACAGGGATGTAGTCCCAAGGGAGGAGGCGAGCACGTTGATTAACCCCCCCCCCCCAGGGACTACACAGGGATGTAGTCCCAAGGGAGGAGGCGAGCACGTTGATTAACCCCCCCCCCCCAGCCAGAACGGCTCGGATGATGGGGGCAAGCTTACTGAGGAGGAACAGGAAGTGATATTTATCATAGCAAAAAGTTTAAAAAAAAAATTGCATTTTTGTCAAAATTGTCGCTCTATTTTTGTTTATAGCGCAAAAAATCAAAACCGCAGAGGTGATCAAATACCACCAAAAGAAAGCTCTATTTGTGGGGAAAAAAAGGACGTCAATTTTGTTTGGGAGCCACGTCGCACGACCGCGCAATTGTCAGTTAAAGCGACGCAGTGCCAAATCGCAAAAACTGGCCGGGTCCTTTAGCTGCCTAAAGGTCCGGGTCTTAAATGGTTAAAGGAACCTCTTTAAAAAATAAAAAAAACGAACCTTTACAACCCCTTTAAGATGCAGTCATTGGTACTCATGGAATAATGTTTCCAGCGGGTTGGAGGTTGGTAACATTTTGTTATGAATAATGCAGCAGCGGGTCACGTCTGTACAATTCTGTGCAGTTGGCTGTCCACCATTCCCTGATGGAATTACATCTCCTCTGTCTTTTGTTACATATTCTATTGTCTTTTGTAGAGATAAAGGTGCTGGTTAGTTGGTGTGCAGATATAAAGATTGTGGATGTTCTATGCAAAAATTACGTCTTTCTTTAGGTGCGATCAATATATTACCAAAAGGTAAACGAGCGTTAAGAACGTCAGAACTCAAAATGAAGCGAATTTATTCCACAGCTGCTGATCAGGTAGCGACACATTTTATTACTATTCGATTTTGGCAATGTTCTACTTTAGGCTATTGCATGGCTTAAACTGGTGTTTAACTTTTTTTTTTCCCCCTACATGAGTAGTACGGGTCCCCCCCCCCCCCCCCCCCAAAAAAAAAAACACCGCCTCTACATGGAGAACTGAGTGATCAAACACTGCTGATTGGTCAGTTCTCCTCCCTCTCTGCTCTGAACCAAGACTGTCAGTCACCGGCTCTCTGCGCTGTAGTGGGGGGGCTGGTTATCGCTCCGTTCACATTGGATGCCGATGCAGCTCCCAGCAGCCGTCCTGAACCACCATTTCAGCCTGAATTCGGACCTAAAAAACGGACCAAAAGATGCACAAGGGCTCCTGTGCAAATCTGCACCGGAGATATAGAGAGGCCTTCACATTCTCCTGCTATTGAGAATTGGATGCCGACATCCCGCATCCAATTTGCAATAGTGTGAACTCAGCCTCAGTCTCTTAGCGGCTTGCTCAGAGGCTGGGCCAGGTAATCTGGGTGAATCCCAACAGTAACTGCTTAAGGACCGCCGCACGACTAAATACGTCGGCAGAATGGCAGGGCTGGGCACATGGACGTACAGGTACGTCCCCTTTAAGAAGCCCAGCCAAGGGTCGCGAGCACGCCACCGCGCTCGTGACCGCGTCCTGTGCTCCGTGACTGGGCCGCCGGTGTCCCGCCATCGGGGTCATAGCTGAAGAACGGGCAGAGGTAAGTGTAAACCATGTTCTGCCTGACTTCCCCCTCCAACAAAATGAAGAGTGGGAACGCTAGTTTCCACTACAACAAAGTGTGACTGCAGCTTAAAGGTCCTGGTTGAGACCCCCCTCCCCCTTGTAAAGGTTAACACTGGGCCAGATTCAGAAAGACTTACGACGGGCGTATCAGTAGATACGCCGTCATAAGTCCGAATCTCCGCAGTCGTATATTTAAGCGTATTCTCAAACTGAGATACGCTTAAATATTGCTAGGATATGACCGGCGTAAGTCTCCTACGCCGTCGTATCTTCACTGCATATTTACGCTGGCCGCTAGGGGCGTGTACGCTGATTTACGCCTAGAATATGTAAATCAGCTAGATACGCCTATTCACGAACGTACGCTTGCCCGTCGCAGTAAAGATACATCGTTTTCGTAAGGCTTTTTCCGGCGTAAAGTTACCCCTGCTATAGGAGGCGTATCCAATGTTAAGTATGGACGTCGGACAGCCGTCAAATTTTTCACATTTTACGTCGTTTGCGTAACTCGTCCGTGAATGGGGCTGGGCGTAAGTTACGTTCACGTCGAAAGCATTGACTTTTTGCGACGTGATTTGGAGCATGCGCACTGGGATACGTTCACGGACGGCGCATGCGCCGTTCGTTCGAAGCGTCATTTACGTGAGGTCACGAATAATTTCCATAAAACACGCCCACCTCTTCCACATTTGAATTAGGCGGCTTACGCCGGCCAATTTACGCTATGCCGCCGCAACTTAAGGAGCAAGTGCTTTGTGAATACTGCACTTGCCTGTCAAAGTTGCGGAGGCGTAGCGTAAATAGGAAACGCTACGCCCACACAGAGTTACGCGCTCCCTACCTGAATCTGGCCCCCTGGCTCCCAATTACACCCCTGTGTTGTCATCTGGGCTTTCAATAGAGACAAGTGGCTATTTATACAAACATCACACAGGCTTGGACTGTTGTCACCACCAGCAACATAAAACTAAAATGTCATTCAGAGTTCGGGGTGTACTTCCACTTTAAAGTACAAATCTTCTATGTAGTCCAGAAACGTCCTAATGGCCGGTCCCGGCTCTGTCATGCCTTTTTTTTTTAGCCACACATAAGAATAAGTTTACACTACTCTTCAAAACGCATGGCCAAAAATCCTGATGAAACCTCTGAGTTCTCACCACTCCCACATTCTACACACCACTCCCACATTCTACACACCACTCCCACATTCTACACACCACTCCCACATTCTACACACCACTCCCACATTCTACACACCACTCCCACATTCTACACACCACTCCCACATTCTACACACCACTCCCACATTCTACACACCACTCGATTCATAGAATACAGCGCCTCCATTTACATCCTTAAGAGTTTAGAAAAACACAACCAAGTTATATTTCCACTGAAACCGGCCACATAAACCCCCGAAGAAATGTTAGGAAACAACCCATCCAATGGAAAAAATGACACGTTTAGGTCCATCTGTAAAGTCATGAAATTATTTTTCCTATTTATTTTCCTTGAGACTTGAGTGCTTTTTTTTTTTTCTTTAAAGTTACTGTGTTGAGCACAGAGCATTCCTACACAAGTCAAAGCTGGAAAGTCATCCCAACACTAATGTCCCACCACATACAGAATACCTTATTAATCCCAAAGGTAAATTATTGATCGTACCCCATGGTACCATCACCAACGTCCCACCCCAAGGTACCATCACCAACGTCCCACCCCAAGGTACCATCACCAATGTCCCACCCCATGGTACCATCACCAATGTCCCACCCCATGGTACCATTACCACGTCCCACCCCAAGGTACCATCACCAATGTCCCTCCACATACAGACTAAATTTATTAATCCAGAAGGGGAATTGTTGATGGTACCATCACCAACGTCCCACCCCAAGGTACCATCACCAACGTCCCACCCCAAGGTACCATCACCAACGTCCCACCCCAAGGTACCATCACCAAGGTCCCACCCCAAGGTACCATCACCAACGTCCCACCCCAAGGTACCATCACCAACGTTCCATCCCATGGTACCATCACCAGCAATTAGTTAACTTTATCTTTTTTTGTGTTGATCCTTTTGAAATCTGCCTAAATTTACCCCCCCCCCCACATACACACTCTCTTATTTTGTAGTCATGTGATGGCTAATCTGTGGTTTGTGTTCCTTTTTTGTAGAGTGGTGGTCAGAGCTTCTTCCTCTATTGAGGTAAACCAGCTTCTGTGATAGAGAAAAATCAGAGAGATGTATATTGTTGACCACAGGGGAAAAAGATAAAACAAAAGTTGTTTTAGATTAATTTTTTTTTAATTAAAATAATTATTTGTACATTTTTTTCCTCTGAGCAATCAATATGTAATTAACAAGTACATAAACATGAACAGTACTGACATTTATTATTATTAAGTTTTCTGATTACATTTCACTTTCATGTAAATCGGAAAATTAAACATTCACTTTTTACTCTTTAAATTGTTAGCCATTTATATTGGTGCTTCATTTCTTTTCGTATCTGTAAATTAAAGGTGAAATTTAGCCTAAATGTTTTGAATATCAGACCGATTAAAGCGCTCCCCCTCCCCCCCAATTTATTCAAAAAAATGTTTTAATGATGTTTTCCAATTTTTTTTAATAAATTTTTTGTCAATTAAATTTTTTTTTTTTTATAGTTTACGTTTTTTTTAAATGACTTTCTTTTTCAAGTATTTTTACAACGCTGAAGGGGGGAGGAGTTTGGACCCCTGACATCTCACCTTTGAGACAACAAAAAGCAATCAAGGACACAGATTCTTCATATCCTTTCTCTGTAGCCTCAGTTGCACAGAGAGGCTCCTGTTCGTTCATAAACCGAAGCATAGTAAACACAGTTTACTATGCTGTTATAAACAGACACAGGTGCGCTTGTTACGAATTGCTCACTGTGTCCAATTCAGAAAAGCAAGGGTTCGGTAAATTAAACATTTACCCGCCCCTTCCTCCTCCACTCTTCAGCCCCCTGCAGCAGCTGGAGAGGGTAGCCTGAGGCGCTGCGGAGATAACGACGACCCCGGGCACATGGGGGGAAATCAGATGTGGGCAGCCCAGGGTGCAGTTTGACTTGACAACAATAACAGAACAATGCATTGCGTCTGTGTCTCTCCCTCCAGCAGCTGAAAGCCAGGGAGAGAGGGAGAAACTGGCTTTCAGCTGCTGGAGCGAGACACACAGACACCGTGCATTGCTCTGTAATTGTCCCTGCGCCCCTTCGCACTGCTACAGCAGGCCCGGTACACTCTTTTTGGCGGCCCTGCCTACAGTGAGTGGCGCTGTGTACCAGCAGCAGTACAGGCAATTTTCAATCTGCTTCCGCAATAAAAAAAATAAAAATAAGGTGCAAACTGCAGAAGAAATGTGAGAAGAGATCCCTCCGCTGTGTAGAGTGAGAGATGGAATCACAGTTTACTGTTCAGCAGCTCCTGCCCGCTTTTCAGCAGGAATCCTCCATCGAACGCCGCGTTCAGGACGTCATCCAGGGCCGTCGCGAAAACAAAATTCAGATCCCTTCTGACGTTGACCGGAATCTCTTCTAGATCCTTCTCGTTCCTCTGCGGTATAATCACCCGCTTCAGTCCAGCTCTGTGCGCCGCCAGGACTTTGTCTTTAATGCCACCGACCTGGAAGGAGAGACGACATGAGAACCAGACAGACGGCTTCCCCCGGATTTACATCACCCGCGGCTCATGGCCGACACCACATGGGTGAGAGGAGGACAATATTCTAAGGCCAAACCTCACACTACTACTACTGCATGCTGCCATTTTTTTCTTTATTAAATACATTTTATAACAGAAAGTTGTTGTTTTTTTGCTAGAAAATTACTTAGAACCCCCAAACATTATATACTCAAGTATAAGCCGAGTTTTTCAGCAATTTTTTTGGGCTGAAAATGCCCCCCTCGGCTTATACTCGAGTCACCTTTTTGTGCCTGATCTCCTGGACTTTGGGGACTCGGTACTGGCTGTCCATAGGTCCCCTGGACCCCTACCTTAGAACACATGTAGCCCCACTCTTCCTCTACAAGTGTGCAAAGTTTGTTGTCTGGGGGACCTACGGCCGGGGAGCACCGATTTTTCAAAGATGGGCACCCCCTTCCATAGACTGCCATGTTAAATGGTAATTTCTTTGGTGACTTTGAGGATTCTGTACCAGTCAGCCGGCCGTAGATCTCCTAGACCTACAGCCAGCATAATGTCATTATCACAACTCGGCTCAATGTAATATTAGAATTTTTTTTTTTTTGGGTGAACCCCCGCTTTATTTAAAACCAGCAGTAATTGAAGTTTTTGACGAATTGGTGGTTGGATAACAACCCTGGCAACCAAATAGAGTCCGGTGCAGGATATTATGAGCGGAGATTGTTACGCCCACTACGATACTAGCCAACAAAACGGCTGCCTCCGAGGCGGCAACAACTTTGTCCTCGTTAGCCGCCGTGCTGTCAACACAGCTCAGTCTTCCTGTACCGGACTGTATTATTCGGTTGTCAGTGTTGTGTCCAACCACCAATTCGTCGAATTCTCAGATTACTAAGGTTTTAAATAAACCGGAAGTGACGTGGTTGGAGTTTCTGACAGGTTGGAGATATTGACAGAGCACCAGACTGAGCGACAGTAAAAGAGGGGGGGGGGGAGTTGGGAGTAAAAGGGGGGGGGCTGAGGACAGTGATGTAAAGGGGGGGACTTGGGAGTAAAAGGGGGGCTGAGGACAGTGATGTAAAGGGGGGGACTTGGGAGTAAAAGGGGGGGCTGAGGACAGTGATGTAAAGGGGGGGAGTTGGGAGTAAAAGGGGGGGCTGAGGACAGTGATGTAAAGGGGGGGACTTGGGAGTAAAAGGGGGGGCTGAGGACAGTGATGTAAAGGGGGGGCTGAGGACAGTGATGTAAAGGGGGGGACTTGGGAGTAAAAGGGGGGGCTGAGGACAGTGATGTAAAGGGGGGGCTGAGGACAGTGATGTAAAGGGGGGGGAGTTGGGAGTAAAAGGGGGGGGGCTGAGGACAGTGATGTAAAGGGGGGGGAGTTGGGAGTAAAAGGGGGGGGGGGCTGAGGACAGTGATGTAAAGGGGGGGAGTTGGGAGTAAAAGGGGGGGGCTGAGGACAGTGATGTAAAGGGGGGGAGTTGGAAGTAAAAGGGGGGGGGGACTGAGGACAGTGATGTAAAGTAGATGCTATGATATGAAGGATAGGATGTGATGTAAAAGGGGGCCATGACGTGTTATAGTGCAAACATAAGATTCGGACATCTGCCTGGAAGAAAATTTTACCAACTGGACCCCCGTAATTTTTTTTTATTCAAGACCCCCCGACTTACTGTAACCAAAACGCAACTGAAGATTACATTAACCTGGTTAGGGACTGATGAATGAATACCCCTCTTCCCCGCCATGCGACTTACAGGTAGGACGAGGCCCCTCAATGTGATCTCTCCAGTCATGGCAACATCTGAAGACACCAGCCTGCCGCTAAAGAGCGAGGCAAGGCAGGTTACTATGGCAACGCCCGCAGACGGACCATCCTTTGTGACGGCCCCAGCTGGAAAGTGCAGATGAATGTCGGTGTTGTCAAGGAGATCAAAGCTGCCAGACGCTGAAAGAGAAGAAGAAGAAGAGGAGGATGCGGCAGTCATGTCACAGGATACGTCGTCGATGTACCGCACGTCTCTGAGACACAAACTTCAAAAGAACAGAAAAACATTTTGCGAGACGCACAAATCATAGAACGGGCATTGGGAGGAGAAGAGGTTGAAAACTGAAATCTGGCCAGGCAGAAAAATAAAATGCAATTTAACGCAGTTGTCCTAAAAATCAAGTTAGGCCTCTTGCGCACTGCAGCTTGAAAAAGCTCAGTAGATTGTATTTTTTTCTGAGCTAAAATACGGCCCATTAATTGTAATGTGCCTGCGCACACAGAAGCGCAAAACAAGCAGCGTGTATTCTTCAGTAAAAAAAAAAAAATAGAAAAATCTGCACATGGTCAGTAATATAAGCCTCATGCACGCAAATGCGCACATTTGCGCGTAATCACCATTAACATATTGTGAAAGCAAGAATACGTTTTTGTGCATTGCGTGCAAAATTGAGCGACAATACATAACAAAAAAATGCCTGCAAAAATAGATGTTTAAACAGGAGTATTGTGTGCAAGAGGTCAAACTTGCACAAAAAAAAAAAAAAAACGATCACTTTAACCGGTTAAGCCCCGGACCATTATGCAGAAAAAGGACCTGGCCCCTTTATTCGACTCGGCACTGCGTCGCTTTAACGGTCGTGCGGCGTGGCTCGCAAACAAAATTGGCGTCCTTTTCCCCCCACAAATAGAGCTTTCTTTTGGTGGCATTTGATCACCTCTGCGGTTTTTATTTTTTGCGCTATAAACAAAAATAGAGCGACAATTTAAAAAAAATAAAAAAAGCTAGATTTTTTACGTTTTGCTATAATAAATATCCCCCAAAAATATATAAAAAAACATTTTTTTCCTCAGTTTAGGCCGATACGTATTCTTCTACCTATTTTTAGTAAAAAAAAAATTTAAAAAAAAAATCGCAATAAGCGTTTATCGATTGGTTTGCGCAAAAGTTATAGCGTTTACAAAATAGGGGATAGTTTTATGGCATTTTTATTAATAATTTTTTTTTTTTTTTTTAATAGTAATGGCGGCGATTAGCGATTTTTTTTTCATGACTGTGACATTATGGCGGACTCATCGGACACTTTTGACACATTTTTGGGACCATTGTCATTTTCACAGCGAAAAGTGCTATAAAAATGCACTGTTTACTGTGAAAATGACAATGGCAGTGAAGGGGTTAACCTGTAGGGGGCGCTAAAGGGGTTAAGTGTGCGTTTCTTACTGTAGGGGGGCGTGGCTGGACGTGTGATGTCACTGATCGCCGTTCCCTATGACAGGGAACAGACGATCAGTGACAAGCCACAGAGAAGAACGAGGAAGATTTGTTTACACTTACCTCTCCCCGTTCTTCAGCTCCTGTTACCCGATCGCGCGACAACGGCGGCGATCGTGTCCGCGGGTCCCACGGTCACGGCTGGGTTCTTAAAGGGGACGTACATGTACGCCCTTGTGCCCAGCCATGCCATTCTGTCGACATATCGTTGTGCGGCGGTCCTTAAGTGGTTAAGATTGGGAGAGGGGTGGAACATCACCAGTGGCCAATCAGACTTTGCTACTGCTAGTCCCCGTTTTCCCCCCCAGTCATCATAAGGTTCCTGCTTACCATTGGTCAGCTGATACTTCTTAGCGTTGCTGCGCAGCCAGCTGATGGCGAGATGAGCCGACTCCTTCATGACGTCGCCCAGCTGTCCGGTGAGGGTTAGCTGTCCTTCCCCGTCCATACGGCTGGCCTCCACGAACATGATCTCTCCTCCCAGCGGAGTCCAGGCCAGGCCAATGGCCACGCCGGGCTGGTTCAGCCTCTCAAACACCTACAGGGACGGACAAAATGCTCCAATGAAAACAGGAAGACAAAAAGGTAAAAGGGTCTGGTGTCACCCGCCAAACCACCTCCATCCCAATATATGCAACAAAAGACAGGAGATCGCCCCGGGACTTTAAATGAGGTGAACGCGGTTAGCCAACAATCGACTGGGTCTCAAAATTTATAAAAATTGTCACGCAAACAAACATGAATCATAGCCAAGCCACTGAAATAATACATACATGTCATTACACGTATATCATGGTATAAAATTTAAATTGCAAAGCACACAGGCAAAAAAAGTATCCCAACGTGTTTCGCAAGACCATGCTCGCTTCATCAGGGGTAGATGCGCATGTGGTACATCTGCAGGGGGTATAATGAACCAAATGAATATCAACACAGAGATGGTATCGTGACAATTAGTCAAGAGGGTCAATGCCATCTCTGTGTTGATACTCATTTGGTTCATTATACCCCCTACAGATGGTACTACACGCGCATCTACCCCTGATGAAGCGAGCATGGTCTTGCGAAACGCGTTGGAAGAATTTTAATACCTGTGTAATATCATCAGCCCGCCTCTGACTCATTTGGAGTGCAAATGGATTGGAACACCTTGTCGGTTTTTATTGCGGTATCCCTTAGGGAGAGTCTCTATTTGTCCTGTTTACCATTATCATTAAAAGTGAAAAGAAAATCCCACACTTTGGGTTTATAACTTTATACATTCTATGCATGAAGGTAAAAAAACAAAACAAAATACCTTCTCTGTGCAGCGGCCCCTCCCCCCAATACTTACCCGAGCCCCATCACGATCCAGCGAGAGACTTGGCTCTCCCTTCTCACTTTTAAAGCATGCTATCCCACATTTTGCTGCGGAAAATCCGACAATAGTCCGATGGAGCGTACAAACGGTTGGATTTTCCGGCAACAGCCTGTCAACACACAATTCCCGTCGGAAAATCCGATCGTGTGTACGAGACTTTACAGAGTAAGCTATGTCAGTACAGCAGAGAAGCCTGTACAACTTTGTCAGACTGAAGGGAAGACGGGAGTTCAGCTTTAGCCCGTCAACAATCCTGAAAAACTCAAAACCGATTTGGGTGGAGACGACATTTAACCACTTCCGGACCGCCGCACGACTATAAACGTTGGCACTTTGAAGCGGGATATCCGTTATGGCAGCTTGCTGCTATAACCCAGATATCCTCGTCTTCAGGCGGCGGTCCGGTTTACAATAATGGTGGTCTCTGCGGCGGATTCGCCACAAGATCATCATTATCAGTGGCAGGAGAGGGGCCTCCCGCCCCTCTCTCGTGCCCGTCGGTAGCGATTGGGTCGTCTCTCCTGCTTGGTATGGATACGAGTGAGGGGAGGGCGACCCCCACACGTCTCCATACCATAACAGGGCGGAAGCGACGTCAAAATGTTACTTCCGCCCATAGCTCTTAAAAGGGACATTTTTTTTTAATGGTATTTTAGTGTAAATATGAGATGTGAAGTCTTTTTGACCCCCAGACCTCATATTCAAGAGGACCGGTCATGCTTTTTTCTATTACAAGGGATGTTTATATTTCTTGTAATAGAAATAAAAGTGACCCAAAAAAACAGAAAAAAAATAAAGTAAAATACATATATATATATATATATATATATATATATATATATATATATATATACCGTATTTATCGCGGTATAACGCGCTCCCGCGTATACCGCGCACCCCTAATGTTGCCCCGAATCCTGTGGAAAAAACGTTTTTTTTGTACTTACAGTTTTGGTGTCTTGCGCGGCGTCCATCGGCGGCCTCGTCGGGTCCGGTGTCCGTCTGCGGCTTCGCATGTCCTCTTCGTCGGGTACGGGTCCTTCTGCGGCTTCCGGGGGTCCTTTTTGTCGGGTCCGGCGTCCTTCTGCGGCGTCCCCCCCGCTCGTTTCCCGTGCCGAGTTTGAATACTGCGCCGACATATACCGAGCGCAGTACACTCGTGTATCGTCGAGCAGGCTCGGCAACTCTCGCGCCGACGTCCTGTACGCTCAGGACGTCAGCGCGAGAAGTGCCGAGACTGCCCGAAGATACACGAGTGTACTGCGCTCGGTATATGCCGGCGCAGTATTCAAACTCGTGGCGGGAAAGCAGGTATTGGCGTATACAGCGCACCCACGATTTTGCCCTGATTTTCAGGGCAAAATAGTGCGCGGTATACGCCGATAAATACGGTATATATATATATATATATTTTTGAAGCCCCCTGCCGAGCTTGCGCGCAGAAGGGAATGCATACGTGAACAGCGCCCGCATATAAAAACGGTGTTTAAACCACACATGTGAGGTATCGCCGCGATCATTAGAGCGAGAGCAATAATTCTAGCCCTAGACTTCCTCTAACTCAAAACAGGCAACCTGTAGAAATTTTTAAACGTTGCCTATGGAGATAAAAGGCTAAAAGTTTGTCGCCATTCCACCAGCAGGCGCAATTTTGAAGCGTGACATGTTGGGTATCAATTTACGCGGCGTAACATTATCTTTCACAATATAAAAAAAAAAAAATTGTGCTAACTTTACTGTGTAATTTTTCCAAAAAAAGTGCGCTTGTAAGACTGCTACGCAAATATGGTGTGACAAAAAGTATTGCAACAACCGCCATTCTATTCTCTAGGGGTGTTAGAAAAAAAAATGTATAATGTTTGGGGGGGTTCTAAGAAATTTTCTACCAAAAAAACTAAAAAATATGTTTTTAACTTGTAAACACCACATCTGAAAAAGATGCTCGGTCCTTAAAGGCTCTTTCACACGGGCGGCCCGTCCAGGTCCGCCTGCCAGTTTTTTAGGCAGACCTGAACGGGCGCTCCGTGCTCCTCTATGGAGCCGCAGATGTCAGCGGTGACATGCCCGCTGACATCCGACCCGCTCCGATCTGCCAAAGTGTGACGGGGGAAAAACCTACTTTTCCATCCGTCTGGCGGATCGGATCGGGTGAACACGGACAGACGGTCCGTGTTCATCCGATCCCCCCCATAGGGGAGAGCGGAGAAAAGAACAGGCGGTCCCTGCACAGTGTGCGGGGACCGCCCTGTCATCCGCCGCCTCAGCGGGGATCAACGGAGCGATCCCCGCTGAGAAAGCGTAGGTACACGGGGCGGATCATTACTGATCCGCCCCGTGTGAAAGGGGCCTATAGGGTCACTAAAGGAATTTATTTTTTTCTTCAAAATAACAAACATGTTATACTTACCTCCACTGTGCAGTTCATTTTGCACAGAGTATCCCCGATCCTCCTCTTCTGGGGTCCCTCGGCGGCTGTCTCTGGTCCTCCCCGCAAGAACTCACCACAGTCATGTGAGAGAGCTCGCATGGTGATAAGTCCTTGCGGGCGCGCTCCCGTGATACAGCGAGCGGCCATAGCCGCTCACTGTATCACACGCCCCCCCCCCCCCCCTCGGCGCGTCGCGTCACTGGATGTGATTGACAGCAGTGCCAGCCAATGGCTGCGCTGCGCTCAATCCATCCGCTCTAGCCAATCAGCGGCCAGACTGAGCGGCGAAGAGGGCGGGACTTTCGAGGGGTCAGGTAAGTAAAACGAGGGCTCGGGGGGGGGGGGGGGGGGAGACGCATCATCAGATGTTTTTCCACCTTAATGCATAGATTGCATTGAGGTGAATTTTTGTTTTCCTTTCCTTTAAGTGGTTAAGCTTTATGATACAAAAAGATACACAGAAAAAGTGCCTCCAGCATGCGCAGTAATGCAGCACAACTCTGTCACTAAGGGAGTGAACCCTGGCTACAATGTATATGTGAAAAACACATGTAAATGGATCAAAAATAAAAACAAAAGGACAAAAGCAAAATAAATAAAAAAGCGAGTGTATTTCCAAAGCACAATGGAGTATAATGCGCCCTGCGCTCCGGCTTTACAGGCTCAGACAACCTCCCAACCAGTGCCAGCCGGAGGATTTGAAGATTTTCCAGCACAGAAAGGCAGAATCCGCCCATCTATTCATCTTCCCTCCGCTGTCAGTGTATCCGCTCGTTCCATTGTTCTTCTGCAGCAAGTCAACACTGGAGTCCCCTGTCATGTGGCAGAAGAACAATATCATCCCTGCAGGCAGGGGGGGTGGGGGGGACTCCTATAATAGGCCGCCCCGGAGTCAGGGTACAAAGGACGCTTGTTTCGGATGTAGTTCTTTACTCCTTAATCCGCTTAGTAGTTTCACTCTCATCATCGTGCCAGCAGACTTCCCTTGTTGATACAATAATTCTTCCAGGTGTCGCGTCACGTATTCTCAATCCCCCCCCCCCCCCCCCAAATGCATTGCATTGTCTGCGCCGCAAGAGACCAGACGGAGGATGCCCGCCGCGGGCCTTCTCGTGGGAGCCGACTCACCTATTCCACAGGACTCCTCTGCAATGTGTCTGTCTGGCATAATATCCGGGAATTCTCCCGGGACGGTTCCTCATAGCATTTGGGAATTGCATAAACCTGATAGGATACCTTCAGCTCAATAACAGAAGAGATGACAACCGCAGGCTTTAGGCCAGATTCACACCTATGCGTGTCGGGAACGCACACAAGACTGCGCGCTTTCCCGGTACACACTGAATGCTTCGCAAACACGCGGCAGTGAACAAGGCCTGCGTGTTCTTTATATCATGGTCATATATGCGAGGAGTGTCCAAAGTCCGGCCCGCGGGCCATTTGTGGCCCATGTTCCGGTTTTGAGTGCCCCCCCCGGGTTATTTGGACCTATATATCTTTTGTGGCCCCCCCGATGATCTCCCAGCGCCGGGGCAAAAAAAGATGTATATGCCTTGGAACGGGACAAAGAGGAGGCGGGACGAGCGCCGCCGCCGTACACACACAGGAGAATTTCCTGTTTACGGGCGGCCTCTGTAATAGGAAGTCCCGCGCTGCCATTGGACGACTGTTCTGTCCATCAAAGGAGGCGGGACTTTCTATTAAAGAGGCCGCTGTGTAAACAGGAGATTCTCCTGTAATTAATCTTCGGCGCTCGTGAGACCATTCCTGGCAATGGTGGGTGCTACATTCATGGCAATGGCGGGGCTACAATCATGGCAATGGCGGGGCTACATTCCTGGCAATGGTGGGTGCATTCCTGGCAATGGTGGGTGCATTCCTGGCAATGGCGGGTGCATGCCTGGCAATGGCGGGGCTACATTCATGGCAATGGCGGGGCTACATTCCTGGCAATGGCGGGGCTACATTCCTGGCAATGGCGGGGCTACATTCCTGGCAATGGCGGGGCTACATTCATGGCAATGGCGGGGCTACATTCATGGCAATGGCGGGGCTACATTCATGGCAATGGCGGGGCTACATTCATGGCAATGGCGATGACACTCGGGGCTGAGAGAGGAGAGAAAGGCACACAGAGCAGTTATGCCCGCCCCTCCCCACTCAGAGAAGCCTTTGTATTTTGTGAATGAGCTTACCTAATACAAAGGCTTCTGTGATTGGGCAGAAAGGGGGAGGCCGGCTTAGCAGCTGTATGACTCTAGTGCTAGATAGTTGGGCTTCCATTTGTTAGTGTATCTAAATCTACTAGTACATCTAACATCCCCCTCCCCCAGACAATGCTGCTGTCCAAAGGTGCCCCTTCACCCAGAGTGGGGGCACTCTATTACAGGAGTGAAAAAAGCCTTAAAAAAATAAACAAAAAGCTAAAAACTAGTGCAGCCACTACATTGAATGATTGGTAAGCTGCAATATATTATGATATTTTGGTTTAATAATGCTTTAAAGCAGGGATATGCAATTAGCGGACCTCCAGCTGTTGCAGAACTACAAGTCCCATGAGGCATAGCAAGAATCTTGACAGCCACAAGCATGACACCCAAAGGCAGAGGCATGATGGGAATTGTAGTTTTGCAACATCTGGAGGTCCGCTAATTGCATATCCCTGCTTTAAAGGGTCACTAAAGGAAAAAAAAAATTGACTAAAATGAATGTCTGCAAGGTAGACAGACAGAATAGTGTAATGATTCTGTTAAAAAACGAGTAAATACCTATTAAATTCCTTCATCTATATCACCTCCGGCATTCTAGTTTCTGTTCTCTCATTCACTTCCTGGTTTGCGGCGCTCGTTCATGTAAGAACTACATTTCCCAGTATGAATTGCGGCACGCCCAGTAAGTCACACCTCCTTGAAGTCTCTAACACGTAGAGAGCGTCCTGCCACACAGATGTAGTTCCCAGGAGGGGGTGAGCACGTCACAGCCTCCCATCACGGTGGTCAGTAACAATCAGACAAGCAGGAAGTGAACAGAACAGAGAAGAAATAGAGCAACTTCTGAGCAAAAACCAACAATGAGGAAGTGAAAAGAAGAATGACCACATTTCCAAACTACCATTCAGGGACACCCCCCCCCCATCCCAAAAATCAGCTTGTGCTGTAACGAATCACAGCACAGTGATTGGACACAAGAGGCGGGATTTCTCTAATTACAATCAGGGGGCGGGGACTGTGCTCCTCCAGGCATTCCAGGTCAGGACAAGTACTGTCAGTGAGTAAAGCCATGATGTGGCGGCCCTTTTTGAGGGCATAAGATTGGCCCCCGGGTGTGTCTGTGTCAGTTTCATTCCGGGACACTGTATTGTCCTGGCATAAAGGTACCCGGGACAGACCTGCAAAACGCGGGGACTGTCCCGGGCAATCCGGGACACGTGGTCACCCTAGTCAGAGCACCATAATTCTAAGAACTGGATGGACAGCAATACAAATCTTTTGGCAGCTCCTTTCTATTAGCCAGATTCAGATACAGTTACGCCGGCGTATCAGCAGATACACCGTCGTAAATTTAAGCGTATTCTGGAAACCAGATACGCTTAAATTAGGCTAAGATACGAGCGGCGCAAGTCTCCTACGCCGTTGTATCTTAGGGTGCATATTTACGCTGGCCGCTAGGTGGCGCTTCCGTTGAGTTCGGGGTAGAATATGCAAATGACTAGATACGCCGATTCAGAAACGTACGTGTGCCCGTCGCAATTAGTTACGCCGCTTACGTTAGAGATACGCCGGCGTAAAGATAAAGCTGCTCCCTAGGTGGCGCAGCCCATGCAAGGTATGGACGTCGGAACAGGCCTATCTTTTTACGTCGTTTGCGTAAGTCGTACGCGAATCGGGCTGGACGTAATTTACGTTCACGTCGGAACGGCGTACTTTAGAGCAATGCACACTGGGATATGTCCACGGACGGCGCATGCGCCGTTCATAAAAAACGTCAATCACGTCGGGTCACGAGTAATTTACATAAAACACGCCCCCCTCATCCTCATTTGTATTAGGCGCGCTTACGCCGGACCATTTACGCTACGCTGCCGTAACTTAGGAGGCAATTGCTTTGTGAATACAGCACTTGCCTCTCTGACTTACGGCGGCGTAGCGTATTTGCTATACGCTACGCCGCCTCAAAAGTGAGCCGCCCTACATGAATCTAGCTATATGTATTTTGTGTATATTTAGCCGTTTGCCTGGAGTTCAGTCCTAAATGACAAGCCGATCATTTCCCATCAGACTGTAAACGATCGTCTTCTAATATCCCCGGTCACTTCTAATCTCAGGTGAAGGGAAAGGTCAACTAATTAGCTCTTAAGAAAAAAAAAAAAGTATTTGCAGATGGCGAGGTTTGGCCAAGGTCCTTTACCTCAATCTCGTATTTTGGTGCTCCAAGTATATCCTTCAGTGCGTGATGGTCAATCAGTATTGGCATTTCGGGAGGGAGGGTCAAGTCTGCGGGGTCACCGATGTCCCGAGCTCTGGAGTCCTCTGACAGGCCGGCTTTGCCATCTGCGATAAGAAAACCACAAGGGATTATAGGAAACCGAATGTGCAATGACACTGAAATGAAATGGAGATAAATTGCCTCTTCAGCCAGCAGACACCCCTCTGTAATGAGCAGGATAAGACGCTCATCTGTGTCCCGCCATTGACCCCGAGCGACCCCCATCTCCAAATTACATTCAATGAGCACAGATGAGGAGAGATTGTACCAGGACAGAGGGGGAGGGGCTTCAGCAAACATCCAATCCCTAGCCGCACCTTTCACAAGGACCTAAAGCAAGCGCATTGATCCGGAGTTCTCCGGCGCACACGCAGCCCTCAGGCAAGAAATGTAACGGCCAGTCGGTATTTTTGTATTATTATAGGCGACTATTGTGGCCAAAGCGTCATCCACACTATGGCGTTCCGCTCTGGATTGCCGAAAAACGCTGGACACCCTTGGGATCCCCATTATTTTTAATGGCACTCAAATGGCGGCGCGATTTTGCTGCGATTGTCGCTGGACGAATCGCGGTGAAATTGCGCAAACAGAAACGCGGGACACCTGTCGCCCAAAAGAAGTTCGGGAAATTATTTTTGGCGAAGGGCGTCCCGCGATTGTGTTTGTGCGAGTTTGCTTGTGTATTAAAAATGAATTAAATTGTGTTTTTCATTTGTGGCGCTCAGATGTTGGTATCAGTGTGTATACCACTGATACCAACAATGGGGCGCAAGTTCTCCAACTGATACCAACAATGGGGCGCAAGTTCTCCAACTGATACCAACAATGGGGCGCCATTTCTCCAACTGATACCAACAATGGGGCGCAAGTTCTCCAACTGATACCAACAATGGGGCGCAAGTTCTCCAACTGATACCAACAATGGGGCGCCATTTCTCCAACTGATACCAACAATGGGGCGCAAGTTCTCCAACTGATACCAACAATGGGGCGCAAGTTCTCCAACTGATACCAACAATGGGGCGCCATTTCTCCCACTGATACCAACAATGGGGCGCCATTTCTCCCACTGATACCAACAATGGGGCGCCATTTCTCCCACTGATACCAACAATGGGGCGCCATTTCTCCCACTGATACCAACAATGGGGCGCCATTTCTCCAACCGATACCAACAATAGGGCGCCATTTCTCCAACCGATATCAACAATGGGGTGCAATTTCTCCAACCGATATCAACAATGGGGCGCCATTTCTCCAACCGATACCAACAATGGGGTGCAATTTCTCCAACCGATACCAACAATAGGGCGCCATTTCTCCAACCGATATCAACAATGGGGTGCAATTTCTCCAACCGATACCAACAATGGGGCGCCATTTCTCCAACCGATACCAACAATAGGGCGCCATTTCTCCAACCGATACCAACAATGGGGTGCAATTTCTCCAACCGATATCAACAATGGGGCGCCATTTCGCCAACTGACACCAACAATGGGGCGCCATTTCTCCAACCGATACCAACAATGGGGCGCCATTTCTCCAACCGATACCAACAATAGGGCGCCATTTCTCCAACCGATACCAACAATGGGGTGCAATTTCTCCAACCGATATCAACAATGGGGCGCCATTTCGCCAACTGACACCAACAATAGGGGGCCATTTCTCCAACCGATACCAACAATGGGGTGCCATTTCTCCCACTGATACCAACAATGGGGTGCCATTTCTCCCACTGATACCAACAATGGGGCGCCATTTCTCCCACTGATACCAACAATGGGGCGCCATTTCTCCCACTGATACCAACAATGGGGCACCATTTATCCAAATGATGCCAAAAATGGGACGCCACTTCAACAGATACCAACAATGGGGCACTATTTCCCCCACTAAAACCAACAATGGGGCTTTGCTAACCCAAATAACATTGGGGAATTTTCGAATCCCACTTGCCCCAATATGCCCCCCCCCCCCCAAAGCCTGGCCATTCGGATAAGTTTGGAGACTCCTGGTGTAGGCCATTTATGTACCTCCAGAAGCCTGGCTGGAATACTCCCAGAATGTTGCTAAGTGAGGCCTAGTCATTACTGTTCACCTCCTCCATCACAGGAGCGAGCTTTCAAACACTGAGGTCAGAGCTACTGCATCAGGGGAGGGAAAGAGCATGTGAGAAGGTTTCGAATCTGACAAAGAGCTCCCTCCTGTGATGGTGGAGGTAAGCAGTAATGACAAGGACTCACTTAGCAACGTCCTAAGAGTATTCCAATCAGGCTTCGGGAAGTATGCAAGATCGTTATTCAACTTTAAATCAGAGCTGGAGAGTTTGGCCCCGGATTCACAAAGCACTTGCGCCGACGTATCTCGAGATACGCCGCGTAAGTGCACATATGCGCCGTCGTATCTGTGCGCCGGACTCAGAAACTAAGATACGCCTGAAAATAGGCTTCATCCGACCGACGTAACTTGCCTACGCCGGCGTAGAGTGGGCGCATATTTACGCTGGACGTATTTGGCGCTCCCATTGATTTTCTATTCACATATGCAAATGAGGGAGATATGCCGATTCACGAACGTACGTCCGTCCGACGCAGTGCGTGTAAAGTCATACGTCCGGCGTAAAGTTATGCCCCATAAAGGAGGTGTAACTCAGCAGCATCCATGCAAAGGGCTGCACCAGGGAACACAAGCTGGCGTATTTTACGTAGTACGTCAATATGACTAGGCGTAGGTTATGTTCACGCTGTAGGCAGTGATCTGACGTATCTTAGGCAGTTGTTCCGACGTGATTGTGAGCATGCGCACTGAGATGCGCCCACGGGACGGCGCATGCGCAGTTGGCAATACGTATCTATCAGGCGCTCGGCCCATTATTTGCATGGGGTCACGCCTCATTAGCATGGCTCACGCCCACTTCCACTTACGCCTGAGAAACCCAGTGCAGATTTGGGAGGAAGTGCTTTGTGAATTCAGTGCTGCGTCGGCGTAGCGTAAAGGAGATACGCTACGGCGGCATAAATATGCGCCAATGTCTGTGAATCCGGGCCTTTTTATCTACAGGGTCCCCTTATCTACATGGGCAGTTCTTTTGTAAAGGTGAACCAACCCTTTAACTATGGAATGTTCACATAGACTGAGCAATACGTCACGTGTCCCCTTCCCACATAGCAGGATGCAAAGTCTGAACGTTGATTGAGCACTGTGGAATCTTCACCGTACAGGTATAATGACACCCAACACTAGAGGTCGACCGATGTGTGTTTTTCTCTGGCCGATGCCGATATTTAGAAATCGGGGCGGCCGATGGCCAATATATGATGCCAATTTTTGCGGCCGATTTTTTTATTTTTTTTTGGTGGCACTGGCTCGTGGCACTGGAAGATGGCACTAGCAGAAGGCACTGATTGGCAGGTGGCACTTATTGGCACTGGCAGGTTGCACTGGATGGCACTGAAAGATGGTACTAGCAGATGACACTGATTGGCAGGTGGCACTAATTGACACTGGCAGGTGGCACTGATTGGCAGATGGCACTGATAGGCACTGGGAGGTGGCACTAACAGGTGACACTGACTGGCAGGTGGCACTAATTGGCACTGGATGGCAATAGTTAGCACTGGCAGATGGCACTGGTTGGCATTGGCAGATGGCACTGATGGCTTTAGTTGGCCCTGTCAGGTAGCACTGGATGGAAGGTGGCACTGGTATTGGCACTGGATGGTGGCACTGGTATTGGCACTGGCAGGTGGCATTGGCAGATGGCACTGGACGGCAAGTGGCACCAATTGGCACTGGCGCAAAAAAAAAATGGTGTCACCCCCCTCAGTACAGACCCCCTCTCCCTCCAGTATAGACACCCCCCCTCCTCAGTACAGACCCCCCCCCCCCGTAGTACAGACACCAGAGAGCGGTGTGTGTCCCACGAGCGCGGGCCCCTCCTCCTCTGTGGGTGTAAACAGAGAGGAGGGCCGCCACGCTGGGTGTACCAAGATGGCCGCGGCTCCGGAGCTAGGCCGAAGCCGTGGTCACAGCATCAGGAAAGGCCGCGGCTTCGGCCTAGCTCCGGAGCTGTGGCACTGCTAGTGGCCATGTTAAATATCGGCCTAATTTGGAATAAAATCGGCCGATGCCGATTTCTCCAAAACGCCCAAATATCGGCCGATATATCGGTCGACCTCTACCCAACACCTAATAAATTCTATGTGGAAAACTGATGATCCTACAATACTGGCTTTTAATACCAACAAAGCTAAAACATGACCAAAGGAGCGGTCATCTCTGCGTACCGATACTTTTAGGCCAGTTGAAAGGCAGGAAAATTGGTGAAGAAATAGAATGATGACCAGCTGAGAACAATGAAGCGCCCCGGTTATTGCCGTATTGATTGGACAGCCCCAGAGATAAAACGCGGAATCCTTTTCAGAACAAAGCTCTTTATATATGAAGGCTACTCAGGAACCTGGAAGACGTATCACACAAGGATGGACAATACAATTAAAACGCCCAGGAATGACGATACTCGGCCAGCAGATCATTAATTTTCTCCTCTCTCTGCCGGCGACGGGGAGTAAATCTAATAGCGGAGACGGGGATATGATATTAGCGAGGAATTTATTGTAATGAAGCCAGGACATTATCACAGGGGACCAATCGGCAGAGCTCGGGGGGGTGGACAAGGATTTATGTAAACAGTTTCTGCTGGAAGACGATTGGCAGGCGGGTACAGCGGGCCCAGAGACAGTCTGCACTGCAAATGCTGAGTGATCAATACCACAGCTGTGACTTGGGGAGAAAATAACCCGATAAAACTTCAATTATCTTCTTCTTCCGCTGAGATACGTACCGAGACATGACAGATCGCTCTGACCTCCAAACACTGAAAGCTCACGACAGCCAGATCAAGACGCAACCTTTTATGTGCGCAAGCAGAGCTAGGGCACTAGAATTTGTCAGTCGTGGCTTTAAATGTGCCAGGGCCGCGTTTCTCAACCTCTCTTCGGAGTCATGGTAGTATGCAGATCTCAAGGCGTCAGAAGCCCCCCTTCACACCAGAGGTTCCCCCTCTGCCCTTCAAATCAGAGGTCCCACCATCACATCAGAAGCCCCCCTTCACACCAGAGGTTCCCCCTCTGCCCTTCAAATCAGAGGTCCCACCATCACATCAGAAGCCCCCTTCACACCAGAGGTTCCTCCTCTGCCCTTCAAATCAGAGGTCCCACCATCACATCAGAAGCCCCCCTTCACACCAGAGGTTCCCCCTCTGCCCTTCAAATCAGAGGTCCCACCATCACATCAAAAGCCCACTTCACACCAGAGGTTCCCCCTCTGCCCTTCAAATCAGAGGTCCCACCATCACATCAGAAGCCCCCTTCACACCAGAGGTTCCCCCTCTGCCCTTCAAATCAGAGGTCCCCCTATCACATCAGAAGCCCCCCTTCACACCAGAGGTTCCCCCTCTGCCCTTCAAATCAGAGGTCCCACCATCACATCAGAAGCCCCCCTTCACACCAGAGGTTCCCCCTCTGCCTTTCAAATCAGAGGTCCCACCATCAAATCAGAAGCCCCCTTCACACCAAAGGTTCCCCCTCTGCCCTTCAAATCAGAGGTCCCACCATCACATCAGAAGCCCCCTTCACACCAGAGGTTCCCCCTCTGCCCTTCAAATCAGAGGTCCCACCATCACATCAGAAGCCCCCTTCACTCCAGAGGTTCCCCCTCTGCCCTTCAAATCAGAGGTCCCACCATCACATCAGAAGCCCCCCTTCACTCCAGAGGTTCCCCCCTCTGCCCTTCAAATCAGAGGTCCCACCATCACATCAGAAGCCCCCCTTCACACCAGAGGTTCCCCCTCTGCCCTTCAAATCCAAGGTCCCACCATCACATCAGAAGCCCCCCTTCACACCAGAGGTTCCCCCTCTGCCCTTCAAATCAGAGGTCCCACCATCACATCAGAAGCCCCCTTCACACCAGAGGTTCCCCCTCTGCCCTTCAAATCAGAGGTCTCACCATCACATCAGAAGCCCCCCTTCACACCAGAGGTTCCCCCTCTGCCCTTCAAATCAGAGGTCTCACCATCACATCAGAAGCCCCCTTCACACCAGAGGTTCCCCCTCTGCCCTTCAAATCAGAGGTCCCACCATCACATCAGAAGCCCCCCTTCACACCAGAGGTTCCCCCTCTGCCCTTCAAATCAGAGGTCCCACCATCACATCAGAAGCCCCCTTCACACCAGAGGTTCCCCCTCTGCCCTTCAAATCAGAGGTCTCACCATCACATCAGAAGCCCCCTTCACACCAGAGGTTCCCCCTCTGCCCTTCAAATCAGAGGTCTCACCATCACATCAGAAGCCCCCTTCACACCAGAGGTTCCCCCTCCGCCCTTCAAATCAGAGGTCCCACCATCACATCAGAAGCCCCTTCACACCAGAGGTTCCCCCTCTGCCCTTCAAATCAGAGGTCCCATCATCACATCAGAAGCCCCCTTCACACCAGAGGTTCCCCCTCTGCCTTTTCAAATCAGAGGTCCCACCATCACATCAGAAGCCCCCTTCACACCAGAGGTTCCCCCTCTGCCCTTCAAATCAGAGGTTCCACAATTACATCAGAAGCCCCCTTCACACCAGAGGTTCCCCCTCTGCCCTTCAAATCAGAGGTCCCACCATCACATCAGAAGCCCCCTTCACACCAGAGGTTCCCCCCTCTGCCCTTCAAATCAGAGGTCCCACCATCACATCAGAAGCCCCCTTCACACCAGAGGTTCCCCCTCTGCCCTTCAAATCAGAGGTCCCACCATCACATCAGAAGCCCCCTTCACACCAGAGGTTCCCCCTCTGCCCTTCAAATCAGAGGTCCCACCATCACATCAGAAGCCCCCTTCACACCAGAGGTTCCCCCTCTGCCCTTCAAATCAGAGGTCTCACCATCACATCAGAAGCCCCCTTCACACCAGAGGTTCCCCCTCTGCCCTTCAAATCAGAGGTCTCACCATCACATCAGAAGCCCCCTTCACACCAGAGGTCCCCCCTCCGCCCTTCAAATCAGAGGTCCCACCATCACATCAGAAGCCCCCTTCACACCAGAGGTTCCCCCTCTGCCCTTCAAATCAGAGGTCTCACCATCACATCAGAAGCCCCCTTCACACCAGAGGTTCCCCCTCTGCCCTTCAAATCAGAGGTCTCACCATCACATCAGAAGCCCCCTTCACACCAGAGGTCCCCCCTCCGCCCTTCAAATCAGAGGTCCCACCATCACATCAGAAGCCCCCCTTCACACCAGAGGTTCCCCCTCCGCCCTTCAAATCAGAGGTCCCACCATCACATCAGAAGCCCCTTCACACCAGAGGTTCCCCCTCTGCCCTTCAAATCAGAGGTCCCATCATCACATCAGAAGCCCCCTTCACACCAGAGGTTCCCCCTCTGCCTTTTCAAATCAGAGGTCCCACCATCACATCAGAAGCCCCCTTCACACCAGAGGTTCCCCCTCTGCCCTTCACATCAGAGGTCTCACCATCACATCAGAAGCCCCCTTCACACCAGAGGTTCCCCCTCTGCCCTTCAAATCAGAGGTCTCACCATCACATCAGAAGCCCCCTTCACACCAGAGGTTCCCCCTCTGCCCTTCAAATCAGAGGTCTCACCATCACATCAGAAGCCCCCTTCACACCAGAGGTTCCCCCTCTGCCCTTCAAATCAGAGGTCCCACCATCACATCAGAAGCCCCCTTCACACCAGAGGTTCCCCCTCTGCCCTTCAAATCAGAGGTCCCACCATCACATCAGAAGCCCCCTTCACACCAGAGGTTCCCCCTCTGCCCTTCAAATCAGAGGTCCCACCATCACATCAGAAGCCCCCTTCACACCAGAGGTTCCCCCTCTGCCCTTCAAATCAGAGGTCCCACCATCACATCAGAAGCCCCCTTCACACCAGAGGTTCCCCCTCTGCCCTTCAAATCAGAGGTCCCCCTATCACATCAGAAGCCCCCCTTCACACCAGAGGTTCCCCCTCTGCCCTTCAAATCAGAGGTCCCACCATCACATCAGAAGCCCCCCTTCACACCAGAGGTTCCCCCTCTGCCTTTCAAATCAGAGGTCCCACCATCAAATCAGAAGCCCCCTTCACACCAAAGGTTCCCCCTCTGCCCTTCAAATCAGAGGTCCCACCATCACATCAGAAGCCCCCTTCACACCAGAGGTTCCCCCTCTGCCCTTCAAATCAGAGGTCCCACCATCACATCAGAAGCCCCCCTTCACTCCAGAGGTTCCCCCCTCTGCCCTTCAAATCAGAGGTCCCACCATCACATCAGAAGCCCCCCTTCACACCAGAGGTTCCCCCTCTGCCCTTCAAATCAGAGGTCTCACCATCACATCAGAAGCCCCCCTTCACACCAGAGGTTCCCCCTCTGCCCTTCAAATCAGAGGTCCCACCATCACATCAGAAGCCCCCCTTCACACCAGAGGTTCCCCCTCTGCCCTTCAAATCCAAGGTCCCACCATCACATCAGAAGCCCCCCTTCACACCAGAGGTTCCCCCTCTGCCCTTCAAATCAGAGGTCTCACCATCACATCAGAAGCCCCCTTCACACCAGAGGTTCCCCCTCTGCCCTTCAAATCAGAGGTCTCACCATCACATCAGAAGCCCCCTTCACACCAGAGGTTCCCCCTCTGCCCTTCAAATCAGAGGTCCCACCATCACATCAGAAGCCCCCCTTCACACCAGAGGTTCCCCCTCTGCCCTTCAAATCAGAGGTCCCACCATCACATCAGAAGCCCCCTTCACACCAGAGGTTCCCCCTCTGCCCTTCAAATCAGAGGTCTCACCATCACATCAGAAGCCCCCTTCACACCAGAGGTTCCCCCTCTGCCCTTCAAATCAGAGGTCTCACCATCACATCAGAAGCCCCCTTCACACCAGAGGTTCCCCCTCCGCCCTTCAAATCAGAGGTCCCACCATCACATCAGAAGCCCCCTTCACACCAGAGGTTCCCCCTCTGCCCTTCAAATCAGAGGTCCCATCATCACATCAGAAGCCCCCTTCACACCAGAGGTTCCCCCTCTGCCTTTTCAAATCAGAGGTCCCACCATCACATCAGAAGCCCCCTTCACACCAGAGGTTCCCCCTCTGCCCTTCACATCAGAGGTCCCACCATCACATCAGAAGCCCCCTTCACACCAGAGGTTCCCCCTCTGCCCTTCAAATCAGAGGTCCCACCATCACATCAGAAGCCCCCTTCACACCAGAGGTTCCCCCTCCGCCCTTCAAATCAGAGGTCCCACCATCACATCAGAAGCCCCTTCACACCAGAGGTTCCCCCTCCGCCCTTCAAATCAGAGGTCCCACCATCACATCAGAAGCCCCCCTTCACACCAGAGGTTCCCCCTCTGCCCTTCAAATCAGAGGTCCCACCATCACATCAGAAGCCCCCTTCACACCAGAGGTTCCCCCTCCGCCCTTCAAATCAGAGGTCCCACCATCACATCAGAAGCCCCCCTTCACACCAGAGGTTCCCCCTCTGCCCTTCAAATCAGAGGTTCCACAATTACATCAGAAGCCCCCTTCACACCAGAGGTTCCCCCTCTGCCCTTCAAATCAGAGGTCCCACCATCACATCAGAAGCCCCCTTCACACCAGAGGTTCCCCCTCTGCCCTTCAAATCAGAGGTCCCACCATCACATCAGAAGCCCCCTTCACACCAGAGGTTCCCCCTCTGCCCTTCAAATCAGAGGTCCCACCATCACATCAGAAGCCCCCTTCACACCAGAGGTTCCCCCTCTGCCCTTCAAATCAGAGGTCCCACCATCACATCAGAAGCCCCCCTTCACACCAGAGGTTCCCCCTCTGCCCTTCAAATCAGAGGTCCCACCATCACATCAGAAGCCCCCTTCACACCAGAGGTTCCCCCTCTGCCCTTCAAATCAGAGGTCCCACCATCACATCAGAAGCCCCCTTCACACCAGAGGTTCCCCCTCTGCCCTTCAAATCAGAGGTCTCACCATCACATCAGAAGCCCCCCTTCACACCAGAGGTTCCCCCTCTGCCCTTCAAATCAGAGGTCCCACCATCACATCAGAAGCCCCCTTCACACCAGAGGTTCCCCCTCTGCCCTTCAAATCAGAGGTCTCACCATCACATCAGAAGCCCCCCTTCACACCAGAGGTTCCCCCTCTGCCCTTCAAATCAGAGGTCCCACCATCACATCAGAAGCCCCCTTCACACCAGAGGTTCCCCCTCTGCCCTTCAAATCAGAGGTCCCACCATCACATCAGAAGCCCCCCTTCACACCAGAGGTTCCCCCTCTGCCCTTCAAATCAGAGGTCCCACCATCACATCAGAAGCCCCCCTTCACACCAGAGGTTCCCCCTCTGCCCTTCAAATCAGAGGTCCCACCATCACATCAGAAGCCCCCTTCACACCAGAGGTTCCCCCTCTGCCCTTCAAATCAGAGGTCCCACCATCACATCAGAAGCCCCCTTCACACCAGAGGTTCCCCCTCTGCCCTTCAAATCAGAGGTCCCACCATCACATCAGAAGCCCCCTTCACACCAGAGGTTCCCCCTCTGCCCTTCAAATCAGAGGTCTCACCATCACATCAGAAGCCCCCCTTCACACCAGAGGTTCCCCCTCTGCCCTTCAAATCAGAGGTCCCACCATCACATCAGAAGCCCCCTTCACACCAGAGGTTCCCCCTCTGCCCTTCAAATCAGAGGTCCCACCATCACATCAGAAGCCCCCCTTCACACCAGAGGTTCCTCCTCTGCCCTTCAAATCAGAGGTCCCACCATCACATCAGAAGCCCCCCTTCACACCAGAGGTTCCCCCTCTGCCCTTCAAATCAGAGGTCCCACCATCACATCAGAAGCCCCCTTCACACCAGAGGTTCCCCCTCTGCCCTTCAAATCAGAGGTCCCACCATCACATCAGAAGCCCCCTTCACACCAGAGGTTCCCCCTCTGCCCTTCAAATCAGAGGTCCCACCATCACACCAGATGCCCCTTCATCACACCAGAAGTCCCCCCTCTGCCCTTCAAATCAGGAGGTCCCACCATCACATCAGAAGCTCCCTTCACACCAGAATTTTGTTTCCTCAGTTTAGGCCGATACGTATTCCTCTACATATTTTTCGTAAAAAAAAAAAAAATCGCAATAAACGTTTATTGATTGGTTTGCGCAAAAGTTATAGCGTTTACAAAATAGGGGATAGTTTTATGGCATTTTTATTAATATTTTTTTTTTTACTAGTAATGGCGGCGATCAGCGATTTTTTTCCGGTACTGCGACATTATGGCGGACACTTCGGACACTTGACACATTTTTGGGACCATTGGCATTTTTATAGCGATCAGTGCTATAAAAATGCATTGGATTACTATAAAAATGCCACTGGCAGTGAAGGGGTTAACACTAGGGGGCGGGGAAGGGGTTAAGTATGTTCCCTGGGTGTGTTCTAACTGAAGGGGAGGGGGTGGCCTCACTAGGGGAAATGACTGATCGCTGTTCATACATTGTATGAACAGACGGTCAGGCATTTCTCCCCCTGACAGGACCGGGAGCTGTGTGTTTACATACACAACTCCCTGGTCCTCGCTCTGTAACGAGCAATTGCATGTCCCTGGCGGTGATCGCGCCCACCGGGCACACGCCCCTAGTGGCCGCTAAGAGAGCCGACAAAGCTACAGGCTCTCGCGCACGGGAGTCAGGGACGAGCGGGGGGGGGGGCGCGTGCCCCTAGTGGCCGCTAAGAGAGCCGACGTAGAGCTACGGGCTCTCGACCTGCCGTCGTAGAACTGCGGCGGCTGGTCGGCAAGTAGTTAAAAGTCCTGGAAATAGTAGATAAGGAAGAATCTCCATAAGCACAGCTGTCCTCAGGAACATAAAGGAATAAACTCTCTTGTTCCCGGCCCTCGTGGTGATTCTGCAGATACTTCGCCACCTTCTGTTTATGGGAAAGCCATGCTGAACATCACAGATTATTACTGGAGGACTTCCCGGGTCCTTTTGGCCCCCATCGCTTTAACTAGGAGTTGCTATCCTGCTTTCACTCCCTTGCTTCCCAATGTTTTCTCTGTAAACCGCGAGCACATTTGTTTTTTACGCACGGGCTGTAAAAAGTCCAGGTGTTGGATTTGCTTAGAAGGCAAATGTTTTCTTGCAGAGCTTTCATCCGCTGAATGTTCAGCCGCTCAGCGCCATTTGTTAGGGTCAGGCAGCCGTACAGGGAGTAGAAGAAAAATAAGAAAAGAATAAAAGAGATCAGTCAGCAGCAGATTGCTTGTTAAAGGTCCACTCAACTGTTTTACAAAAACATGGCGGACGGCGTGCTAAGGGGTTCGGTGAAAGCCGGAATACAAGCGATGTCACAGCTGTGGGTGGACACGGCCGGAGGACGTCACTTACCAAACACCAGCAGCAGCAAGATCACATGACTGAGGGTTTGGGCTCTGGATCCACACCAGATTCACAGAAGAAATACGCCGGAGTATCTACTGATACTCCGGCGTATTTTCAAATTTGCCGCGTCGTATCTTAATTTGTGATTCACAAACAAGATACAATGGGCCAGATTGACGTAGCTCAGCGGATCTATAGATCCGCTCGATCTACGTGAATTAAGATCCGCTCCCGCAAGTTTAGGAGGCAAGTGGCTAATTCACAAACCACTTACCTTCAAACTTGCGACGGCGGATCCTAAATCCCCCAGCGGAATTCAAATTCCGCGGCTAGGGGGAGTGTCATATTTAAATCAGGCGCGTTCCCGCGCCGATTTAAATGCGCAGGTGCCGTCCGCGAAATTTCCCGGCGTGCATTGCTCCCACTGACGTCGCTAGGACGTCAGTGGTTGCGACGCTTACGTAAACGACGTCCGTCCGTATTCGAGAACGACTTACGCAAACGACGTTGAAAAATTTAAATTCGACGCGGGAACGTCGGCTATACTTAACATTGGCTGCGCCTGATAAAAGAAAGGGTAAGTATACGACGGAAAACCGCTACGGAAACGACGTAAGAACACTGCGACGGGTCCGCGTACGTTCGTGAATTTGCGTATCTCGCTGATTTACATATTATTTATCGTAAATCAGCGGGAACGCCCCCGGCGCCATTTTTAAATTGAAAAAAAGATCCGACAGTGTAACACAGTGTAACACTGTCAGATCTTAGTCCTATCTATGCGTATCTGATTCTATGAATCAGGCGCATAGATACGACCAGTGTAAGTCAGAGATACGATGGTGTATCTGTAGATAATACACCGGAGTATCTCTTTGTGAATCTGGCCCAATGGCTTTTCGCTAAGATCCGACAGGCTTCGGCTTCGGATCTTAGGCTGCAATACTTCGGCCGCCGCTGGGTGGAGTTCGCGTCGTTTTCCAGCGTCGGGTATGCAAATTGCCTTTTACGGCGATCCACGAAGGTACTCGCATGCGTTAGGTCGTCGCAAGTCGTTTTTTCCCGTCGCAAAGTTAAGGCTGCTTTTTCATGCCTTAACTTTACACCAGCCATGTAAAAAGTATGGCCGTCGTTCCCGCGTCGAATTTTAAAGTTTTTTTTTTTCCGGCGCAAGTACGTTACGCACGTCGCCATTCACAAACACGTCGGGGCGCCGTAATTTCGTGCAAAGCACGTCGGGAAATTTACTAACGGAGCATGCGCAGAACGTTCGGCGCGGGAGCACGCCTAATTTAAATGGTACACGCCCCATTTGAATTAGGCGGGCTTGCGCCGGAACGGCTTTACGTTACACCGCCGCAAGTTTACAGGTAAGTGCTTTGTGAATCAGGCACTTACGCTGAAAACTTGCGGCGGTGTAACGTAAAGACGATACGTTACGCCGCCGCGATTCTTTCTGAATCTGGCCCTATATTACAATCCAAAAGGGGCGAGGACACAGAAGAAGACAACTTTTTATTTATTTTTTATATAAAGATATTGCCACACAATTGTTCATGCCGGTCTGGAACTCTTTAATATTACATAACCTTCTTTGTCTGGTAAACAGTCTAACAGACATCTCTTCAACACAATTATATCTATGGAGACATATTGTTAGCCATCCACTACATTAGGCTTTCCATAAATCTTAACCCAGAGGCAGCTCTCCAATTAGACAGTCGCCTTAGGCCTCACCCCCACAGGGGCCTCGCAGCCGCCTAATTTACCTAAAGAATTGATTAGAGGAAATTCTATAAAACGGTGAATTCGTAGTTCATAGAATTTAAAAAACTCTTAGGGCCAGATCCACAAAGAGTTACGTCGGCGTATCTATTGATACGCCGTGTAACTTCTAGGATGCGCCGGCGTATCTTTGTTTTGTATCCACAAAACAAGATACGCCTGAATGTGGGCTAGATCTGACTGACGTACGTTTTAGTACGCCGTCGGATCTTAGGTGCATATTTACGCTGGCCGCTAGGTGGCGCTTCCGTTGATTTCCGCGTAGAGTATGCAAATTAGCTAGATACGCCGATTCTCAGTACGTACGTCCGCCCAGCGCATTTTTTTATGTCGTTTACGTAAGGCTTTTTTCGGCGTTACGTTACCCCTGGGTCTATGAGGCGTACGCAATGTTAAGTATGGACGTCGGGACAGCGTCAAATTTTCCGTCGTTTACGTAAAACGTTTGCGAATAGGGCTTTGCGTAAATTACGTTCACGTCGAAAGCATTGACTATTTGCGACGTGATTTCGAGCATGCGCACTGGGATACCCCCACGGATGGCGCATGAGGTCAAGATGAATTACCATAAAACACGCCCACATCTTAGTCATTTGAATTGCGTGCCCTTACGCCGACACATTTACACTACGCCGCAACTTACGGCGCAAATTCCTTCAGGATATGTAAACTACGCTCTAAGTTACGGCGGCGTAGTGTATCGGAGATACGCTACGCATGCCTAAAGATAGGCAGATCTTTGTGGATCTGGCCCCTAATATATGCAATTTATACAGTTAATTTTTATCGCTTGAATTATTTTTCCCATTATGGATGTGAATGGGGCCTCATGTCTCAGATTTGCCCAAGGCCTCACAAAGCCTAGAGCCGCCTCTTGTTTCCCGAGCACTTTCACCCCCTTCCTGCCCAGGCCAATTTTCAGCACGGTCACACTTTGAATGACAATTGCGCGGTCATGCAAACGCTGTACCCAATCTAAATTTTTATATTTTGAGCCCGATAGTGTGGTTTTCTTTTGGTGGTATTTATTCAACATAAGGGTTTTTTATTTGTTGCTAAAAAAACAGAAAAAAAAAAAAAGATTGAAAATTTGTAAATAATTTTCTTAGTTTCTGTTATAAAATTTTGTAAATAAGTGATGTTTTTCCCTTCACGTCTGTGCGCTGATGAGGCTGCGCCGATGGGCGAGGATGAGAGGATGAGGCTGCGCCGATGGGCGAGGATGAGAGGATGAGGCTGCGCCGATGGGCGAGGATGAGAGGATGAGGCTGCGCCGATGGGCGAGGATGAGAGGATGAGGCTGCGCCGATGGGCGAGGATGAGAGGATGAGGCTGCGCCGATGGGCGAGGATGAGAGGATGAGGCTGCGCCGATGGGCGAGGATGAGGCTGCGCCGATGGGCGAGGATGAGAGGATGAGGCTGCGCCGATGGGCGAGGATGAGAGGATGAGGCTGCGCCGATGGGCGAGGATGAGAGGATGAGGCTGCGCCGATGGGCGAGGATGAGGCTGCGCCGATGGGCGAGGATGAGGCTGCGCCGATGGGCGAGGATGAGGATGGGCGAGGATGAGGCTGCGCCGATGGGCGAGGATGAGGCTGCTCTGTGTGCATCTATATAGTGTGTTCTGTGTGCATTTGTATTGGGTGCTCTGTGTGTGTGTATTTGTATATCTGTATCGCGTGCCCTGTGTGTATCTGTATCGCGTGCCCTGTGTGTATCTGTATCGCGTGCCCTGTGTGTATCTGTATCGCGTGCCCTGTGTGTATCTGTATCGCGTGCCCTGTGTGTATCTGTATCGCGTGCCCTGTGTTCATCTGTATTGTGTGCTCTGTGTGTATCTGTATCGCGTGCCCTGTGTGTATCTGTATCGCGTGCCCTGTGTGTATCTGTATCGCGTGCCCTGTGTGTATCTGTATCGCGTGCCCTGTGTTCATCTGTATTGTGTGCTCTGTGTGTATCTGTATCGCGTGCCCTGTGTGTATCTGTATCGCGTGCCCTGTGTGTATCTGTATCGCGTGCCCTGTGTGTATCTGTATCGCGTGCCCTGTGTGTATCTGTATCGCGTGCCCTGTGTTCATCTGTATTGTGTGCTCTGTGTGCATCTGTATTGTGTGCTCTGTGTGTATCTGTATCGCGTGCCCTGTGTGTATTTGTATTGTGTGCTCTGTGTGTATCTGTATTGTGTGCATCTGTATTGTGTGCTCTGTGTGTATTTGTATTGCGTACCCTGTGTGTATTTGTATTGCGTACCCTGTGTGTATTTGTATAGCGTACCCTGTGTGCATCTGTATTGTGTGCTCTGTGTGTATCTGTATTGTATGCCCTGTGCATAATTGTATTGCATTCTGTGTCTATGTGTGTGTGTACTGTGTGTAGTTCAACTTGTATTGTATTGCCTGTCTGTGTGCATCTGTATTGTATGCCCTGTGCATATTTGTATTGTATGTCTGTGTGTATTTGCATTGTATTCTGTGTCTATGTGTGTATTTGTGTTCTGTGTGTATTCTGTGTCTATGTGTGTATTTGTGTTCTGTGTGTATTTGTATTGTACTGTATGTCTCTGTGTATTTATAGTGTGTCTCCTATGTGTAATGCACTGTATGTATCAGTAATGATTTGATCTGGGTGTTCCAGTGACCCAGATCTCACCCAGGACACCTGCTCTGGTCTCAATAACACCCCCTGGGGTATGTGGGGGAATTACAGGATGCTGGGATTAAGGGCAGGCATTTGATGTAATTATGGAGGGAATCCTATGTGTATGAGAGCTCAGGGCTGATAAGACCCCCCCCCCCCACCACCATTAATGAACAGCTGCGGACCCAATACGTGCAGAACATAGAACAACACTGCAAAACACTTCACACATGTGGCTAAATCAATTGATAAAGCATCCCCTCCCCCATCCCATGCACTGTGGGAAAAATGGACTATGTTCATCAGGAAGAGAGATGGGACTTAAGGTTTAGAGATATTTGCGTCAGTGTTGGAGTACGACGCGCTCCGTGGGGTAGACTGACAGCCGATAAACAGATAAAAAGCATTGACTCGGGCAACTAAAGCACGTGACCCAAGTCCAGTCCCGGGAAAAGGTCTTCTGGCACTCAAGGCGAGGATATGGAAATGCACCGAACTGCAAAAATGGCCAATAGAGAAGCTCCGTCCTTCCCATTGTAGGTTATGGCTGGGAGACGCAGAGGAAGGGGGAGCGCCCACCTTAGTTGCACCTTCCACCGGCGCCCAAGGCGCGTTCCCTCTCTGCCCCACCCATCTTTCTTTCCTGTGACTCGCAGCCACAGGAAGGCTACTGGCGGGTCACACAACCCACAGTCCTGCATTGACCAAACCTAGCTGTAACATTGTCTTTCCTCCATTTCCACATTCACACATTCGAGGTGGATGGGGGGGAATCAGTCCCGCAGTGCCATTGTGTTCTAAAGGGGGAGTCTTCCTCGCCGTCGGAATACAAGGACCAGTACCAACCAGCCTGTCCATACATGGATCACAATTTGGAAAGTCTAGAAGGACCAACCTAATTTTGATCCAGGTATGGCCTGGCTTTAATAAGTGTACACCCCCTCCCGCCGATTCTCCGGGCTCTCCCGTGCCACCGGGGACCCGGAGAAAGAATCGGCCGGCGCCAGATGACGACCATAGAGATTTCCGGTGACCATATGGTGCCCAGTCATCTCTATGACTGTCAGAGGCCCGGGCGCGACGTTATGTCACGCCCGGGCCCCCGGGTTTTAAACAAAGCCGCGGTCGCAGCTGTCGGCATGAGATCAGTGAATGAGATCAGGCCTAACCGCTCCATTCACCCGAAAAAATTTGGGTTTAACATTGGAGTCAATAGGGAAAGTTGGCCAGCTTGGGACAGGATGGTTCTTCACCTTTTGGGTCTAGGGCCTCAAAACTTTGCACACTTATAGGGAACACTGTGGGGTACTTGTGAGAGAAATGTGGGACCAAGGGGAGCTACGGCCAGTTGGTACAGACTCCCCAAGGACGGTACCCCTAGGACCAGTGGTGTATTTAGGTTTTGTGCTGCCCTAGGCCTGACTACCCCCTAATTTAAATATGACCCACCCCTTCCTGTCAAAGTCACACCCCACCCTGAAATGTTCGAGTGGGGACACTAGTTCTGATGGCCTGGGGGGGGGGGGGGATGGCTTCCCTTAATTTGAATATATTTTCTTTCACTTCCTATTTGGCAGGAAGTGAAGGAAAATCTCTGCAATGGGACAGAAATGGTAAAAAAAATTAGAAGCGACGCCCCTCCCCCCCCACGGTTGCGGAATGCCAACCGCCCACATACTGGAAGCAGTGCGAAGGATTTTATGGGGGCACTAGACTAACTTGCCTAACAATTTAGCGCAAGCCAGCGGGGACACTTTCCGTGCTGCCCCCCTGCAAAGTGCTGCCTTAGGCCTGGGCCTTGTCGCCCTAGGCCAGGAGACAGCATTGCCTAGGACACCAATTTAACATTGCTGCCTATGGAAAAATGTGGCCCGCTTGGCACACGGTTGCTTCCCGGTCAAAGGTTCCCTGGGGGCCAAACTTGGACCAGTTAGAGGGGACAACATAACACCCCCACCGCTCTCCGAGGCCATGGGTCCTAAAAAATACACCAATGAGGATTTTTACATGTAGCAGAGGAGTGTCAGAATAGGCCCGGTATGGAAGTGGTTAAAACTGCCCCCTAAACGACCTTAGGGATGGATGCAGGGCCGGCCCTACCATGGGACCCGATGGTACCATTGTACCAGGCAGCACTTTCAGGGGGGCAGCAAATTTCCTGCCTGCACACCATCCCATTCCGCCAGCTCCACTCTCCACTCCACTGTGGGGCTAATTGCCGCCCGACCGCTCCTCCCGTTCCGCTCTCCGCTCCACTGTGGTGTTAATTGCATGAATAGAGCCATAACAGCTCCTTTTTTATACTCCTATATACATGTATAGAGCCATGATAGGCCCACTTTAGTTATCATGATATAAAATAATGGATGTGGGGGCATTTTGGTGGGCGTAATTTTTCTTTGGGGGAGGGCAGCATTTCATTCTTGGTACCAGGCAGCACAATGTCTTGGGCCGGCACTGGATGGATGTTTGGAATCTTACAATGAGATTCTGTAACTTCTAGGGATGGTACAGCCAGAGAATATTTGTAAGGCTGGGATATCCCTTTAAGGCCTGATGCTCTCAATATACATAGCAGGGCAATTACGCGGAGGAGAATTTATAGCATGTCTGAGTCAGGAGTTGTTCAGCCAGGTGAGGATGACCTTGTCCATGACACAGTCACCATGAACATTAAACAGAGGGTGTTTCCCGGGGTGTACAAGCAGACATACTCAGCTCCACCCAGAGCATCAGCCTCCCGCAGCGATTAACTTATCGGGCTTGCCGATCACTTTTGTTAAAGAGCAATTTAAAGAGCCAGCACAAAACTTTTATCCCTTGTTATTCCAGACGAGTCGCGCTCCCCAGCGCTAAAACAACACACACGCGACAACAAAAGCCATTCATAGAACCAAAACAAAAGGCACAGAGGAATAAAATTGTATTGCGTCAGGCAGAACATGTAAAACACGATCATAAAATAAAAACACATCCATTATATTTAATAAGCTCAAGACAAAAGAACTTGAAGCTGAATTCCAGGTATGCAGTTTATTGAATGGCTACATTGGTTAAACTTGGAGAATGTTGTGTATTCAAAATTCCAGACCTGCAGGATCTCCGGGGAAGCTGGAAATCACGGTAAGGCTTCATTTCCATGGACGTTTTTACAGCCACTTTTCTGAGCGTTTTTTTGCAGCTTAAAAACGGCTCTCCATGTTAGTCTATGGCCTCATGCCCACCATGACGTTTTTGAGCTGTAGATGGCTGAGCCGTTTTTAAGCTGCAAAAAAAAAAAACAGGACCAGTGCGTTCTGAAGCTCAAGCTTTAGAGCTGTAAAAACGCCAGACGTTAAAAAAACGCTCAAAAACGTTTAAAAACGCGACCGCAGCATTTTTGAGCTCCAGCTCCAAAAAAAAAAAAGGGAAAAAAAACATGGACAGGCGTTTTTAAGCTGTAAAAAAAGCTAAAAAAAGTGTCTGTAAAAACGTCCATGGAAATGAAGCCTAATAGTCGCTGCTCTATAGTAAATCGCAGAGATCTTCCGGGGTCCTGTGCCGAGTGGAAAGCCTGCTGCGTAGTAACCACAGGAGGAAGACTGCTCGGCACCGGCACCATTCAGAGAGTAGAAAGATGATAAGCTGCGCTTTTAAAGCGGGGGTTCCGCGGCGGGTTTTTTATTTTTACCATTAGATTAATGACCCCCATATCAATAATTACTCACTTGTTCCGATTTCTCAAACCTCCCCAGTCCGGTATACTCGTAAAGGAGTATTTATATATATATAAAAAAAAAGCTGACGGACGTTTCCATTTTGCTTGTGGACCCACTGATCTGAGGTTGTGTTCATCAATAAACGAAGAAGAAACATAGCTAGATTCAGAAAGAGTTACGGCGGCGTATCAGTAGATACGCCATCGTAACTCTGAATCTACGCCGTCGTAAATCTAAGCGTATTCTGGAAACCAGATACGCTTAAATTAGGCTAAGATACGAGCAGCGCAAGTCTCCTACGCCGTCGGATCTTAGGGTGCATATTTACGCTGGCCGCTAGGTGGCGCTTCCGTTGTTTTCCGCATCGAATATGCAAATGAGCAAGATACGCCGATTCACGAACGTACGTGCGCCCGTCGCAATTAGTTACGCCGTTTACGCAAGATACGTCGGCGTAAAGATAAATCTTCTCCCTAGGTGGCGCAGCCCATGCAAGGTATGGACGTCAGAACAAGCCTATCTTTTTACGTCGTTTGCGCAAGTCGTACGCGAATAGGGCTGTGCGCAAGTTACGTTCACGTCGTAGGCAGTGTTCGACGTATCTTAGGCATTCTATCCGACGCATGTGCACTGGGATTCTTTCATGCGCCGTTCGTAAAAAAGGTCAAATACGTGGGGTCACAATTAATTTAAATAAAACACGCCCACATCATCCACATTTGAATTCCGCGGGCTTACACCAGACCACATACGTTACGCCGCCTTAACTTAGGGCGCAAGTTCTTTCTGAATATGGAACTTGCGCCCTAATTTACGGCAGCGTAACGTATCTGAGATACGTTACGCCCCGCCGACAGATACACTATTGTATCTGAATCTGGCTAATAGTATTTTTGTGAACAAATAGTTTTTATGATACACGGCGCTTTTTATCCAGTTACGGTTGTGATCGAAGTAACGCCACGTTACAGGGGAACAATTTCAGTAAACGTAATTAATTAGTGTATTTTGGACGCCACGGAAGGAGTGAAGCTTTGAAGTCCGCAAGAGAAAAAAAAGAAAAATATTATCAGTAACAAGAAGCTTGAAATTAGAGCTCAACAAAGTGATCTGCCAAACAAGGCAAGAGAGTCTTCAACTCTTCGAGATAATATCACCGTGTTATTTTAGAAACCAAAAATCTGACGTTCTCTGTGAAGAAAGTCCTGGCCGAGAACGTGTTTGTGGTTTGGACCGGCAAATCTACCTCTGGAGAGGCCAAGTCCTACGTAAATGAGGACACAGCATCATAATCTGCATTAAATACTTCTATTCTGCAGCAGTCTTGGTCCACTTAAGTCTCTCGAAACGACACTATACGTAAAGACGCGATATCTTTCTAGTGGGTTGGGGGGGATGGTAACATCCGTACATTTAGGCATCATATACACTGTGCTGCTATTAAATTGATGTTTTTGGGGCTCTTGGTGTTTTCTGCCTAACCCGCTGAACGCACCTTTATCGGGGCAAGGAAGACATTATTTGTGATGAAACGCAATGGGAGGAGCCAACATTCGTGACATCGTCACACCATCGGAGTGCGGAAGCAGCCGGTTCAATCCCACTAGAAAACAATATACTACTCAAACAATGGAAAAATAGGATTTTTGTACTCACCGTAAAATACATTTCTCTGAGTTCATGGACGGACACAGCAGCATTGACCTTAGGGTTATATACCTTCCTTTCAGGAGAGACTAGGCAGAAAAAAAACTAAGGTCAATGCTGCTGTGTCTGTCCATGAACGGATGAGAAAATAGGATTTTTGTACTCACTGTAAAATCCATTTCTCTGAGTTCATGGACGGACACAGCAGCATTGACCTTAGTTTTTTTCTGCCTAGTCTCTCCTAAAAGGAAGGTAAATAACCCTAAGGTCAATTCTGCTGTGTCCGTCCATGAACGGAAGAGAAATAGGAATTTTACATTCGCATAAATAAAAGCATACAGTGCCAATAGTACGCAAATCCAGTCCCGGGAACTGAACGGGCCACTTCCAGGATCTGTTGGCTCCGCCCGACATGTTTCACCACAAAGGTCTTCCGAGGCAACAAAAAAAAGAAAAAGAAGACATAATTTGTGACGAAACACGTAGGGAAGAGCCCATGTTTGTGATGTCATCACACAATCAGGATTCCAAAAGCAGCCCATTCAATTCCCGGGACTGGAATCGATTCTGACTGCCTGATGAATGCATGATGAACGTTGGCTCCGCCCGACATGTTTCACCACAAATGTCTCCCGGGAAAAATAAATAAATAAAAAAGACACTGCACATATACGGCCGGGTGGGCACATATATGGTCCTCAGTGGACGTTTAGGAACGTCCTTCAGAAGGAAAGGGTTCACAGTGGCGCGATCCCAATGCGCTCGTGTCACCCAGACACGGCGCATCTCAGAGCGCATGATGGCTGTGTCCAATCACAGCCATCATGTGACGTAAATAGAGAGCCGGTTGCTAGGTGATCAGCTCTCTTCTTCTCACACGGAAATTGTCAGTGAGGGGAGGGAGAGTGGATCGCTGCAGCCAGCCGGTGATCAGTGAGTATGAGACGTATCTAACCACGACGCCATCGTTTAAGCACAATCCGTTTTTTGTTTAATCCGATTCCTTACCTTTGTAATGCCGCATTTAGTGTTGTGTCAGTCATCCATTCCCTGCGGGAGTGGGCGTGTATTATCTTTTCCCCGACAAGCGACATGTCTCCTGGGAGTGAGTGATGAGAATCCCATGAGACGCGCTGTACTGTAATCCCGCGATATCTTGCGGGTCACGTGATTCGGCAACTGTGCAGTGTTGACGGGGACGCTCGCCGTCAACACTGCACATGCGCGGGATAGAGCGGTGAATGCTGGGATGTCCCGGAAGGACATCCTGGTGGGCTTCAGAGTGCCCACAATCAAGATGGAAACGTCCATCTATGAATTTTATAAAGTATCGTTTGCGGGACAAAACCAATGCTGGCGGCTACACGATTGGGACACACGAGTTGCCGATTACCAAAAGGTAAGAGCGCCAGAAGGATAAAAAAAAAAAAAAACGAAAACCCGCGGAACCCCCGCTTTAACAGGATTTTTTTTGTAGCAGAATACATTTTGGCTTAAATTTATGACTAAAATCGATTTTATTCGATTTATTTTAAAATAGAAAAGAAGAAAATTTTTATTTTTCAAAATTGTCGCTCTTTTTCCACTTATATCACAAAAAATAAAAAACGAAGTAGTGGATAAAAACCACCAAAAGAAAGCTCTATTTGTGTGAACAAAATGATAAAAATTCCATTTGGGTACAGTGTTGCACGACCGCGCAATTCTCATTGAAATTGTGAGAGCGATGAAAGCTGAAAATTAATCTGGGCAGGAAAAGGGGTAAAAATGTCCGGTATTGAAGTGGTTAAGGTGCGCGAATAGTAAAGATTTATTTTCATGTTTTACATGTTACAAAGTATTTTTTTTAAAGCTAGCTTATGTTTAGCGTGATTCTGTTCCAGTTTTTAATTGGCAAGCTGCGCTTCAGCCTCTTCTCATCTGGTCTCTGCGACATGGTAGCAATCTACCAACCCTAGCAAGGGTGGTGCGTCTTCCAATCACACTCAGGTTCCCGGCTCTCCAAAAAGCACCAATGCTCGGTTTATTCTCTGTGGTCGAGTTCCTGGGATCGCTCCAAAATTTTTGTAGACACAAAAAAAGGAAATTCTCACAGCCCTCTCCCTAGGCTGGGCCCCATGGCACGGTTGGAGCTCCTACTGGCACGAGTTTCACGAGCTCGTACTAATTTTACCACTACAAATAAATCCGTCGTCCTTCGTATAGCATTTTTAAACAGACCGTTTCCTTCTCTGGAACGTTAATTGCGATTCTCCAACTCAAAAAGTAACTAGAGACGGTATGTCTCATTTGCAGTTTACGGATAGCTCCTTAATTGACTCTAAAAAATCTCTCTCAAAACGTGTTATAAAACCTGCCAAGTACTGCAAAACTATAGTAATTAGGAAAGTAAAAAAGTCGATGAAGTATTGCTAGCCAGGAAACACCATCGCTATACGAAGGTCAAAATGTCCACTTGGTTTACCTGTAAAGCTGAACTCCAGGCAGATGTAAATAACACTCCAATGAATGCAGAAATATGTTCATTAAAATACTAAAGTGCAGTGGCGGCTGGTGCTCAACATTTTTGGGGGGGGCGCAAACAAACGAAAAAAACAATTGCAGCCTCACTGTGCCCATCAAACGCAGCTACTGTTCCCATAAATTGTCGCCACTGTGCCATGCCATCAAACGCAGCCACTGTGCCATAAATTGTCACCACTGTGCCATGCCATCAAACGCAGCCACTGTGACATAAATTGTCACCACTGTGCCATGCCATCAAACGCAGCCACTGTGCCATATATTGTCGCCACTGTGCCATGCCATCAAATGCAGCCACTGTGCCATATATTGTCGCCACTGTGCCATGCCATCAAACGCAGCCACTGTGCCATAAATTGTCTCCACTGTGCCATGTCATCAAATGCTGTCACTGTGCCATAAATTGTTGCCACTGTGCCATGCCATCAAACGTTGCCACTGTGCCATGCCATCAAATGCAGCCACTGTGCCATGCAACGCAGCCACTGTGCCCATTAAGTGTCGCCACTGTGCCCATCAATTGCTGCCAGTTTTCCCCCTCAAAATCTGCCAGATTGCCCCCGCCCAGCACTTACCTTTCTCGGGACAGCCATCCTCCCTCCACTGTCCCTCGATGTCTTCTCCCGCCCTCGATGATGCTTCAGTCAATCAGGTTACCGGTAACCAGACCCGGAGACCTGGATTGGCTGAGACGCGTTTCAGTGTTAACCAGGGAACGCACAGCCTGTGCGTCCCCTGGTTAACCATTTGGAAGCCGATTACAGCTCTCAGGCTGTTATCGGAAAACCTATCAGAGCTCTGATAGACACTTCCAAAGCCAATCAACTGCTGTTATTCAGATGGCCGGCGATCACCAGGGGGCTGGCCATCTGAATAATGGGCGGCAGCTTCGACCATACATAGAATAATGCAATGCATGAATCTATGTATTGTTTCAGTGGCGGTGCAGGAGAGAGGGGTGCGGCGCTCCTGCGCCCACTATCGAAGCACTGCCACTGCTAAAGTGGTTGTAAACCTCAATCATGAAGAATACACAAAGCATATCCCTTCTATAGTGTGTACTTGTCTCAATCCAGAGCACCAAGTGTCATTTGTGTCTACTACCTCCTTCCTCTGCTATCACCACGAGTCACCTCTGTATGTTCCTCTGTGCCTCTGGGCGGAGTGGGTCTAATGAAAGTGGTTTCATAATTATTAGTCAGCTGTGGCACCTGAAGGAAAGCTGCTGGGATTGCATCCATTTCCTCTTGGAAATATCTCACCAAAAATGACATTTTAGTTGCAGGGGATGCCTGAAATCTGACTTGTATCTTAGGCAGACTTCTGGGAAGATCGGTGAGCCAATTACACAGGCAGGAAATATTTCTGTGGAGTAGTCAGCACACTCTCTGTGTACAGAACAACTCCAGGTGCCAATAATTTTTGTTTCTATTTTCCTACCCTTTATAGTAATGCAGTGCGGAAGGGGGGGGGGGGGGGTTAAATCTTCCGGTTAATTTTTAGCAAGGGTTCCCTGCAACCCAAAGGTTAGTACAAGGATTTTTCCATGTTGAAAAAAGTTGAGAAAGGCTGCTCTATAGGAGAAGCAGCAAGTCAAGTGGTCCATGGGGCGAAAACTGCAGTACGGCGGTCAGAACGGAGCTTTCATCTCCCGTCATCCTCAGTGACATGTCAGTCCATGTATAGTGTCCCTACCCTTTGCAGGATGATATACACATAGGAAAACAAAGTTGTCTTAGTTGCTACGCGTTGCTAGCAGGTTAAGATCTGTGTGCGCTAAAAACACAAAACTGCAGGTTGTCGACAGGTCCAGAAGCTGCCAACGCTGCGAATGAGAAATGCGAAGGATGTGTAACAGAACACTGCCACGCTCAAGCTAAGGGCACATGTCAGCCTTTGGCTGCAGCTGAGCACTCGGAATGCAGAACCTTCAGTTCTAGGAAGGCCGCTGAAGGACCAGGTTGCCAAAACCCCAGAAAAGGTCATGGGGAACACGACGCTTAAACTGACACAGGGGAAAAAAACGAATTCTTAAACTGTTGAATAAAGGAGGAAAGTGCTTCGCGTGCCAAGGTGACAGGGCCAGGACCAAGCGTTGGCCATCGAGGAACCTGCCAATGCTTCAGTTTTCCCGTGTAATTTTAGATTCAATTCTAACCTATATAATTATTTGGTAACCAAAACAGCTTTACTCCATTTCTGTCAGGAATTTAAGCCTTAAGGCAGTGGTTCTCAACCTTCTAGTGCCGTGACCCCTTGATAAAATTTCCCAAGTTGTGGGGTCCCCCAACAGTAAAATTATTTTCGTAGCATGGGTTGTCAGCACCCAAGGCAAGACAAGTCATTTTTGCCTCTAACCCGCGGACATTTAGCGCTTCCTGAGTCCCTTCCACTCCCACAGTATTAAAACCCCTTTTGGTACATTGTAGGATGTTCCACTCTCTCTTTTGTTCGCCTTCCTTTCCCTTTTACCTCTCTCTATCCTAATTTCTTGTTTTTTCTCCCCATCCCTCCCCTTAGGCGTCTTTCTTGTTCTCTCTCTTATTCTTTCGTCCCCTTTTTCTTTGTACCTCCCCCTCTTTCCTCTCCCTTCCATGTATTCTCTATTCCTTCTCTTACTCCTTGTTGGGGGGGGGGGGGTTGGGTTAAGTGGCAGCACTGGAGAGAGTTCTGATCAGCAAACTTAGGTGCTCTTGATCAAGGTCATCTACTGATCTGAGAACTGTAGTGGGGACTTTTAATGACAACTATAATCACAGGTAGTGTTCCTCACTGTGTCTCCGGCTTTGCGGTGTCTCGTAGCAGTGACACCTATGCTGAAATCAGAAGATAGGGTCTCCTTCAGCCACTCCCACTTCACATTCCTCACCAGTCAGCTGACCTCTAGTGTCTGCCCCCCAGCTTTGACGTGAACTCAATGGGTGGCTGTGAAGAGGCCGATTGGGCGGCCATGGGCTCCAGAGACAGCCCAGCTGGGCGACCACAGGCTCCAGAGACAGCCCAGCTGGGCAGCCACAGGCTCCAGAGACAGCCCAGCTGGGCGGCCACAGGCTCCAGAGACAGCCCAGCTGGGCGGCCACAGGCTCCAGAGACAGCCCAGCTGGGCGGCCACAGGCTCCAGAGACAGCCCAGCTGGGCGGCCACAGGCTCCAGAGACAGCCCAGCTGGGCGGCCACAGGCTCCAGAGACAGCCCAGCTGGGCGGCCACAGGCTCCAGAGACAGCCCAGCTGGGCGGCCACAGGCTCCAGAGACAGCCCAGCTGGGCGGCCACAGGCTCCAGAGACAGCCCAGCTGGGCGGCCACAGGCTCCAGAGACAGCGGCAAAAAGTCTGGGAGAGAGCGGTGTGGGCTTCAGGAACAGCCCAGGATTCGGTGACCCCTGGCAAATCATCATTCAAACCCTGAGGGGGTCCCGACCCCCAGGTTGAGAACCACTGCCTTAAGGGGTCAGGAGACCTAAGATGTTCATCCCTAATCTCTCCAATTATGCTCACTTTGTTCACCACTTTCAGACCGCCCCATGCACATTTACGGAACGGGGTGGCTGCTCTGTGCCAGATAGGGGAATTTATGGTTGGGACCTTTTGATCGGTTAAGTGAATCGCAGTACAGAGCCAAGTCTACCAATCAAATTCCTTCCTTTGTGTGCAGGGGCACAGTTACGCTGGAATGGAAAAGAATCTTCCCCAAACTGTTGTCACAAATGTCTTACCATGTAATCTGCCGTCTTCTCTCCCCCTTTCACTCCCTGCCTCACAGGAATCCCCAGTGTGAACCAAGTTAAAGTGCTTGTAAAATCCTAGAATCTACTTCATTACAGTATTATATAATGTACAATGTGTGCGTTTCTGTAATATTATTGTGCCAAATACCTTCAGTATATCGCCGCTCATCGCTTCTGTGACCCGCCGGAGATCTCTTCTTGCTCCAAGCACTGCAGAGGGGGGCCGAGATCCCCCTCTGACAGCTGGGAGAAGAGAAGGAGAGCAGCGGGAGGTCAGCTGAGCACCGAGCGGTGCTGTACCCAAGGTATTTGGCACAATAATATTACAGAAACACACACATTGTACATTATATAATACTGTAATAGAGTGGGTTGTAGGATTTTACAAGCATTTAAAACTAGGGCTTATTTTTGGGGTAGGGCTTGTATTGCAGCCCTCCTGGAAAAGAACGCTAGGTCTTATTTTCGGGGGTAGGGCTTATCTTTGGGGGAAACACGGTAGTATCCAACCAGAAGTGGCGATAGTAAAAGACACACATGTTGCATGATACAGTTGGATGAGGGATAAATAAATAGATGTATTTGGTGTGGAAAACGACTAGTAAAATTTTATTTTTTGTGAGTTATTTTTTCTGTTTTTTTATTTAATCAAAACTTTGATTCTTCCTTGTGGAAAAACTAAAACTTTGGTCAATGCTGCTTTGGTAATCAATGAATAAAAAGTACAATCTGAAAAGCAGTTGCAGACCGTTCAGCGTTACGTTTTCTATCTAGACTAGATATCAGTGCGTAAATCTCTGTAAAGCGACGTGGGATGACTTCACATATTTGCTGCTGTAAGAATGACGGCCTTAAGGCAACGAAAGATGAGAAGTTTTCCATAACAGCCCAACACAATGTAAATTAATTACTAAACGTCATTGACACGCCTTGCACATCATTGACACGCCTTGCATCAAGGGTATTGCTTTACATAGCCTTGTAGGTTCTGCACTATCCAAACAAAGCCTGGGAGTTGTGCTGCATCAAGTGAGAATCCGGAAAATGTACCCGAGTCCGTTCACCTGCTGAGCTCGCCCCCGACGTCCTCTTCTCCGCTCAGTCTGGCCATTGATTGGCTAGAGTGGATGGATTGATAGCAGCGCAGCCATTGGCTCACGCTGCTGCCAATCACATCCAATGACGCGGCGCGCCGGGGGCCAAGTGATACAGTGAGCGGCTATAGCCGCCGGCTGTATCACGGGAGCGTGCCCGTAAGAACTAACCCCCCATGGGAGAGAGCTCCCATGAAGGGGGTTAGTTCTTGCAGAGAGAAGCCGAGACAGCCCCCGAGGGACCCCAGAAGACCAGGTTCGGGGCCACGCTCTGTACAAAACGAACTGCACAGTGGAGGCAAGTATAACATGTTTGTTATATATATATATTTAAAAAAAAAATCTTATTGCAAGGAATGCATTAAGGTAAAAATTGCTTAGGCTTTAGAACCACTTTAAAGTGGACCTTCCATCATTTTTTAGACTTTTCATCTAATAAATCTTCTGCCCTTGTTGTTGTTTTAATTTTGGATATTAAATACCTCATACAGCCCACTTCCTGTTTGTCTGGTAAAAAGCCTAGGCTTATGACATCACTCTCCTGAGAGTTTGCAAAGAAGGGAGCCACATTCGCCACCCCGGGCCACAAATTGGAGACCACTGCTGTAGAGGAAAGACGTCTATACTAACCTATACCCTGGGCACTGTGGTTCGGTCACATGATCGGTTCAGGGTAGGGGGGGCAGCTGACAACGGATGCCCCATAAGAAGCCTGTGGGTAATGTCAATGCATGGGCATTGCGGCTGTGATCTGCGATTTCTCCTTTCAAGCCAGCCGCTGGAGAGATCACGTGACCGGCCCGGAGCACCCAGGGAATGGGTAAGTATACACATCTTTCCTCCACAAGGTAAGTAGGAGAAGGCTGATAACGCGTACACACGATCGGATTTTCCAACATGGGCATTGAGGCTGTAATCTGCGATTTCTCCTCTCCCCTCAAGCCAGCCGCTGGAGAGATCACGTGACCGGCTCGGAGCACCCAGGGAATGGGTAAGTATACACATCTTTCCTCCACAAGGTAAGTAGCAGAAGGCTGATGTCGCGTACACACGATCGGATTTTCCAACATGGGCATTGAGGCTGTAATCTGCGATTTCTCCTCTCCCCTCAAGCCAGCCGCTGGAGAGATCACGTGACCGGCCCGGAGCACCCAGGGAATGGGTAAGTATACACATCTTTCCTCCACAAGGTAAGTAGGAGAAGGCTGATAACGCGTACACACGATCGGATTTTCCAACATGGGCATTGAGGCTGTAATCTGCGATTTCTCCTCTCCCCTCAAGCCAGCCGCTGGAGAGATCACGTGACCGGCTCGGAGCACCCAGGGAATGGGTAAGTATACACATCTTTCCTCCACAAGGTAAGTAGCAGAAGGCTGATGTCGCGTACACACGATCGGATTTTCCAACATGGGCATTGAGGCTGTAATCTGCGATTTCTCCTCTCCCCTCAAGCCAGCCGCTGGAGAGATCACGTGACCAGCCCGGAGCACCCAGGGAATGGGTAAGTATACACATCTTTCCTCCACAAGGTAAGTAGGAGAAGGCTGATGTCGCGCACACACGATCGGATTTTCCAACAAGAAAAAAGTCAGATGTGAGCTTTTGGTCTGAAATTCCGACCGTGTGTAGGCTCCATTGGACTTTTCCTGTCAGAATTTCCACCAACAAAAATTTGAGAGCTGGTTCTCAAATTTTGCCACCGAAAAAATTCCATTTGGACATTCTAATCATCTGTAGCAATTCCGACATGCAAAATTCCGACGCATGCTCGGAAGCATCGAACTTAATTTTCTCGGCGCTTCATAGTGTTGTACTTAACCCGTTTGACGGTTGAAAGTTCCGAGAACTTTTGTGTGACTGTGTATGCAAGCCAAGCTTGAGCGAAATTCCGTCAGAAAAAACATCCAAGGTTTTTCCAACGGAAAATCCAATCGTGTGTATGCGGCATTAGAGTGGGGGCGGGAGCAGGTTTAAGTTTAGATAGAATTTGACTGGACTTAAAGAAGCTCTTTTATATAAAGCCAGCTTGTAACTTCTATCTGGTACATATTTCCAAGAACGGCAACTGATATACACAATGTAAAATCTGAAAAGGTCGTTAACGAGAGTTAGTGGTGCAATGGATCGTGACCGATCCGTGATCCGAACGGGGCGACCTGTACGGATCGGCACACAACGCGATCCGCGGAGAGCTGCCTCAGCCTTAGGAAAGGCCGCGGTCGGCCATCTTGGTACACCCAGCGGCGGCTGCTTAGGTGCGCGCTGACGTCATCACCCCTCCCTCCCCATGGATCTGAGCTATCCTTCTGCGAGAGCATGTGAATATACAGTGAGTTTTGGCAATGGTGGATGTTACAGTGAGGGAGATGAGTGGATATTACAGCAGTGGGGGAGATGAGTGGATATTACAGCAGTGGGGGAGATGAGTGGATATTACAGCAGTGGGGGAGATGATTGGATATTACAGCAGTGGGGGAGATGACGTGGATATTACAGCAGTGGGGGAGATGACGTGGATATTACAGCAGTGGGGGAGATGACGTGGATATTACAGCAGTGGGGGAGATGACGTGGATATTACAGCAGTGGGGAAGATGAGTAGATATTACAGCAGTGGGGGAGATGAGTGGATATTACAGCAGTGGGGGAGATGACGTGGATATTACAGCAGTGGGGGAGATGACGTGGATATTACAGCAGTGGGGGAGATGACGTGGATGTTACAGCAGACGGGGAGATGAGTGGATATTACAGCAGTGGGGGAGATGACGTGGATATTACAGCAGTGGGGGAGATGAGTGGATATTACAGCAGTGGGGGAGATGACGTGGATATTACAGCAGTGGGGGAGATGAGTGGATATTACAGCAGTGGGGGAGATGACGTGGATATTACAGCAGTGGGGGAGATGAGTGGATATTACAGCAGTGGGGGAGATGACGTGCATATTACAGCAGTGGGGGAGATGACGTGCATATTACAGCAGTGGGGGAGATGACGTGGATATTACAGCAGTGGGGGAGATGACGTGGATATTACAGCAGTGGGGGAGATGAGTGGATATTACAGCAGTGGGGGAGATGACGTGCATATTACAGCAGTGGGGGAGATGACGTGGATATTACAGCAGTGGGGGAGATGAGTGGATATTACAGCAGTGGGGGAGATGAGTGGATATTACAGCAGTGGGGGAGATGAGTGGATATTACAGCAGTGGGGGAGATGATGTGGATATTACAGCAGTGGGGGAGATGACGTGGATATTACAGCAGTGGGGGAGATGACGTGCATATTACAGCAGTGGGGGAGATGAGTGGATATTACAGCAGTGGGGGAGATGAGTGGATATTACAGCAGTGGGGGAGATGAGTGGATATTACAGCAGTGGGGGAGATGAGTGGATATTACAGCAGTGGGGGAGATGACGTGCATATTACAGCAGCGGGGGAGAGGAGTGGATATTACAGCAGTGGGGGAGATGAGTGGATATTACAGCAGTGGGGGAGATGATGTGGATATTACAGCAGTGGGGGAGATGACGTGGATATTACAGCAGTGGGGGAGATGACGTGCATATTACAGCAGTGGGGGAGATGAGTGGATATTACAGCAGTGGGGGAGATGAGTGGATATTACAGCAGTGGGGGAGATGACGTGGATATTACAGCAGCGGGGGAGAGGAGTGGATATTACAGCAGTGGGGGAGATGAGTGGATATTACAGCAGTGGGGGAGATGGGGGAATCTGATGTATGGGGGCTCTGATGGGGGAATCTGATGTGTACATTTAATAATTTTTTTTTTTTTTTTTTGCCGAGCCGAAAAATGATCCGATCCGTGACTCTGATCCGAGGATCGATCCGATCCGTGAGTTTTTTGATCCGTTGCACCCCTAACGAGAGTATTAATAAAAATAAGGATAAAAATAATCAATCTTGGATCTGCTGACAGTTGCTCTCCTTTCTAACAGGGCGCTTTAAAATAGCGAGAATACAAACATGTCAGGGAGCTGAAACTACAAAGTGTAGGGCCACCAGCTGACGTCCCTGACCATGCAGAAGAATGTCTATAATGTGATCTCGGGTCATTCAGATCTGTATCCATCGCACAGAGAAAGAGCGAGGAAATGTCGCTCAAGTAAGAAAAGAAGTCAGGATGATCGGCTGCACACAATGGAAGATGATTCACCGGACAGACGGCTGACAGGCAAACCAATGATGAAAGAATGGAATTTCAAAGTCTACTTTCTCTCTTCCAAAGATGAAAATGCCGGATAAACAGACGGTGACTAAATGGCCTGGAGGCAGCCTATGGAGGGGAAACCTAAACAGAGATACTAACTGCAGCCAAAAATAATTATTTTGGATAGAATGGAGAAGAGTTAACTACTTGTCCCCTGGAAGATTTATCCTCCTTCATGACCAGGCCATGGTACTATGCATTAAGGTGAAAAACCTTTTGTGCTGCAGTGGCCCCCCTTTTATTTACTTAACTGAACTCGATCTTTCCAGCGACGGGGACAAGCAGAGCAGCTCCAGCCGGTGTCTCGGGTCCTCATTGATCGATTGATAGCAGCAGGAGCCATTGGTTTCCGCTACTTTCAATCAAATCCAGTGGCACGAGCCCAGCAGCTCCAGCCATTGGCTCCTGCTGCTGTCGATCAAATCCAGTGATACTTACCGGAACTTGATCTTTCCAGTGACGGGGATGAGCCCAGCAGCTCCAGCCGGTGTCTCAGGTCCTCATTGATAGCAGCTCCAGCCATTGGCTCCCAATGCTGTCAATCAAATCCAGTGATACGGGAGTCGGGGGGTGGGGGCATGGCCGATTGAGAAAAAACTTTTGTGCTGCAGCAGCCCCCCCTTTTATTTACCTGGAACTCGATCTTTCCAGTGACAGGGATGAGCCCAGCAGCTCCAGCCGGTGTCTCAGGTCCTCATTGATAGATTGATAGCAGCTCCAGCCATTGGCTCCCAATCAAATCCAGTGATACAGGAGTCGGGGGTGGGAGCGGGGCCAAGTGAAAACCTTTTTGTACATTAGCGGCCCCCTTTTACTTACCCAAACTTGATCTTTCCAGCAACGGGGGACCAGCCCAGCAGTTCCAGCCGGTGTCTTGGGTCCTCATTGATAGATTAATAGCAGAAGGAGCCATTGGTTCCCACTGCTGTCAATCAAATCCAGTGACATGGGAGCCAGGGGGCAGGGCCGAGTCCTGCTGTCTGTGTCAATGGACGCAGCAGCAGGACTCGGGTGCATGCCCGCACGAGTGCCCCCATGGAATGCAGCTCCCAGTGGGGGCACTCGAGACAAAGGGAAGAGCCAGGAGCGCCGCTGGGGGACCCCAGAAGAGGAGGGTCGGGGCCGCTCTGTGCAAAACCCTTGCACAGAGCAGGTAAGTATAACATATATTTATTTATTTTTCTTTTAAACAAACCTTTAGTACCACTTTAACGTTTGTTACATTCATCGGTAAAATGTGTTTTGTTAGGGTAGCCAAACTTATTTGAATGGGCTGCTGCAATGCACAATTGTGGTATACTGCAGTGCAGGTATGTTGTGGTGCCATTCCCAATGAATGCCATTTAATGTAAATTGCAGCACAGTGGTGTAAATAAGTCCAATTATTGTTCAGTCTGTACAAATTTCAGGTATTAGACAATGTGGGCCAGATTCAGAAAGGACTGACGACGATGTATCTCCAGATACGCCGTCGTAAGTCCAAATGTGCACCGTCGTATCTATACGCGTATTCTTAAAACTAGATACGCCTGAAATTTGCCAAGATACGACCGACGCAAGTCTCCTACGCCGTCGTATCTTGGGTGCATATTTACGCTGGCCGCAAGGGGCGCTTCCGTAGATTTATGTGTCGAATATGCAAATGGCTTACGTCCGGCGTAAAGTTTCCCCTGCTATATGAGGCGCAAGTAATGCAGAGGTATGGACGTCGTAAACGTCGGAACAGCGAGTCGTATTTTACATCGTTTGCGTAAGTCGTACGTGAATGGGGCTGGGCGTAAGTTACGTTCACGTCGAAAGCATTGAGCCGACGTATCTTAAGGAGTATTTGCGACGTGATTCTGAGCATGCGCCGCTCGATCGGCCACGCATTTACATGGGGTCACGCTTCATTATAATACAACACGCCCACTGCATTGTTACTTTGAATTACGCGGGCTTACGCCGGCCCATTTACTTACGCCAAGTGCTTTGTGAATACAGTACTTGCCTCTCAATGTTACGTGGGCGTAGCGCTACGCCCGCTCAAAGATACGTCAATGTATCTGAATCCGGCCCTATAATTCTTAGGACCCGGAGAGTAGATACTATTGGAATTATTTTATCTAGGCCATGCTTTCCTCCACAATGAAACCTGGTTAACAAAATGCCCATCTGTTCTCCCGAGAGAGACGGACTACCTAGCTCCATAAATATTCCTCCAACAAAAGAAAGTGCCTATAAACTAGACCAATCAGCCGATGTATCTATAATCAATACACAATCAACTGTATTGCTAAATTCCAATTGTGACCCGAAGTGTCATCCATCACTTTCATTACCTTTCATGCTCTTGTGGTTATTAGCTGATTAACTGCAAGGCAGTCTGGTGACATATCATGGAGATATATAGAGATTTCAGGACTACCCAATGCCTCTAAATATAGGAGGCCACATTTTGAGGACAATGCTTCACAATGAGATATTTTCAGTTGTAAATAAAGTTAGTTCGGCCGAGTCAGCCCCTGGCTCCTTATATGTGCCAACAACAAGACCCCCCCCCCCCCCACTATAATTTACAACTCTGACCCTGTCCACTGAGGAGTTTTCAGTAGATACGCCGTCGTAACTCTGAATCTACGCCGTCGTAAATTTAAGCGTATTCTGGAAACCAGATACGCTTAAATTAGGCCAAGATACGAGCGGCGTAAGTCTCCTACGCCGTCGTATCTTAGGGTGCATATTTACGCTGGCCGCTAGGTGGCGCTTCCGTTGTTTGCAGCGTCGAATATGCAAATGAGCAAGATACGCAGATTCACGAACGTACGTGCGCCCGTCGCAATTAGTTACGCCGTTTACGTTAGAGATACGCTGGCGTAAAGATAAAGCTGCTCCCTAGGTGGCGCAGCACATGCAAAGTATGGACGTCGGAACAAGCCTATATTTTCGTCATTTGCGTAAGTCGTATGCGAATAGGGCTGTGCGTCAGTTACGTTCATGTCGTAGGCAGTGTTCGACGTATCTTAGGCATTCTATCCGATGCATGCGCACTGGGATATGTCCGTAAAAACGTCAATCACGTCGGGTCACTAGTCATTAACATAAAACACGCCCCCCTGTTCATCATTTGAATTAGGCGCGCTTATGCCGGCCCATTTACGCTACGCCGCCGTAACTTAGGAGGCAAGTGCTTTGTGAATACAGCACTTGCCTCTCTGACTTACGGCGGCGTAGCATATATGCGATACGCTTCAAAAATGGATGGCCTCGGAGCGCAAAGCATTGCCCACACCATAGCGAATAAATTTTCACTATTCTCACACTAAAATTCCTACCCGCCGTCAGGAGGCAGGTCTGTGATACCGTTTCCCGATTGGCCAAAGAGTCAGGTGATCCAATTGAATGCCTAGGGCTTTGGTGGAAGAAGAGACAGACGGTGGAGGAAGCTGGAGGAGTGGACACCGGTGTTGCCGCGGCCGCTGCCCGCACAGGAGGGGACACCACAGCCCTGCCACACGAGTGCCGGACCGCCTGCAGGGGGGTTGCTTTTTCACTGCCGGTGGGGTGTTGTTTGTTTGCCACCCCCTCCCCCCAGAAGAAGAACCTACCAGCCACCACTGCTATAGGGCACACCTGCTTGGGATCCTTCCCCCAACCATTAGCATACAGCAACATCCCTGAAGAAGAGTCTCGGCTTCTCCAGAAATGTAGAGAGTGAGACCCAAATGAAAAAATACCGTAGGCTGTTTGAGGCCAATTGGCATCAATAATCATAGGTCAAGGAAAGGGAGAAAGTTTTTGGTTGGGACTTTCACGGCACTGATAGGAGACCAGATTGATATAAAAAACAATATTTATTCACATAAAACAAATTACAATATAAAAACACTTAGGGACAGACCCCACAGATCAAATCAGTTAATAGAACCATCTGTATCTAATGGGTGGAGCCAATGACCTCGACCGGTTTCGTGGTTGTACCGCTTCTTCAGGAGGGTCTAAGCGGATCAGGGCGATCAAGCACTGGGTCTGGTTATTTACCCCCTTGGCGCATGAGGGGGGATAATTTAGAACGGGCTCATGAGAACTAAAGTAAACTCATATGCTGGGGCACATGAAGGCAGGTAAATTCAGCCAATTGGATTGAGAGCAGGAGTCCAAATACTTAGCCAATATGTGGCAATTGGTCTGGCATTAGCTGAATGAAACACAGCGTGTCCCCAGGGAGAGCGTCCGTGCTGACTCTAGCACGGACGCTCTCCCTGGGGACACGCGGTTTTTCATTCAGCTAATGTCAGGCGTAAATCAGCGTACACGCCCCTAACGGCCAGCGTAAATATGCAGTTAAGATACGACGGCGTAGGAGACTTACGCTGGTCGTATCTTATACAAATTCTGGCGTATCTGATTCTTTGAATCAGGCGCCAAGATTCGACGCCTCAGACTCAGAGATACGACACCGTATCTGGAGATACGCCGTCGTATCTCCTACGTGAATCTGGGCCACAATGTTTACAATTATAATTCAAAGTACGACAGCGCTGAAAATTGGCCTGGGCAGGACGGCAGTGAAAGTGCCCGACATTGAAATGGTTAATCACTTCCCAGTTGGCCACTGCACATATACGGCCAGGTGGGCGCTTCCTCCTCCTGAGTGGAATGTCCCTCAGAAGGAGGGGGATCGCATGCCCCCCGCAACGGCGCAATCACGATGTGTTTTTTAAATAAAAAACATTTTTTTTTTATACTTGCCAGAAGTGGCTGTTACTAGACAGATCTCCTAATCTGCCACTTCCTTGTCCGCGGTGGGTCCAAAGCTCCGTGACCGCGGGACCCGATCTCCGCTGGAGTCCCGCGATCGGTCCCCGGAGCTGAACAACGGGGGGAGAGCTGTGTGTAAACACGGCTTCCCCGTTCTTCACTGTGGCGGCGTCATTGTGGTTCCCTATAAAAGGGAACACACGATCAATCGATGATGTCACACCTACAGCCACACCCCCCTACAGTTAGAAACACAAATGAGGTCACACTTAACCCCTTCAGCGCCCCCTTGTGGTTAACTCCCAAACTGCAATTGTAATTTTCACAGTAAACAATGCATTTTTAATGCATTGTTTGCTGTGAAAATGACAATGGTCCCAAAAATGTGTCAAAATTGTCAGAAGTGTCCGCCATAATGTCGCAGTCACGAAAAAAAAAACGCCGATCGCCGCCATTAGTAGTAAAAAAAATTTTTTTTTTATAAAAATGCAATAAAACTATCCCCTATTTTGTAGACGCTATAAATTTTGCACAAAACAATCGATATTACGATTTTTTTACCAAAAATAGGTAGAAGAATACGTATCGGCCTAAACTGAGGACATTTTTTTTTATATATATATATATATTTTTGGGGGATATTTATTATAGCAAAAAGTAAAAAGTATAGAATTTTTTTCAAAATTATCGCTCTATTTTTGTTTATAGCGCAAAAAATAAAAACCGCAGGGGTGATCAAATACCACCAAAAGAAAGCTCTATTTGTGGGAAAAAAAGGACGCCAATCTTGTTTGGGAGCCACGTCGCACGACCGCGCAATTGTCAGTTAAAGCGACGCAGTGCCGAATCGCAAAAACTGGCCAGGTCCTTTAGCTGCCTAAAGGTCCGGGTCTTAAGTGGTTAACCAAGTTCAAAAGTTTAGTCCCTCTTTTGTAACCTGCGTTGTGCCTATAAAGTGGCGAGATTCTGGATTTGTTGAACATTCTCTTTAGAAAAAATAAAGACATTCCGACAGAATAGAAGAAAACCCGTTCAATACCTCTATACCTAAATTACAGCAGTAAAAAAGAGCTGCGTGCTGAAATATACCATTAATAGCTCCAATTTCATGTCAGACAATTAAATCAGCGGGTACAGATGGTGACCACACAAGTTGAAACGTCTTCTGTAGATTAAACACATCATAATTTGTTTAATTTGGAAATGATGGAGAGCGGTCTGTCCAAGCCTGGGATTAAGACTAATGAGCGCAGCAATTCTATATTGCGACTCGAAAAGCCGTTCTGGGTGATTTGCAAGGGCAATAAACACGAGCCGGCCGAAGAACAAGTCCTGGGAAGTGGCGCTCAATAGATCCTTCTCCCCCATTTCTTCTGCAGTAGCTGCGGACGATTAATGTAATTATATTTACTAAAAGTACGAGATGCAGTGCCGCCACAAACCTAATGCCGCGTACACACGATCATTTTTCGGCATGAAAAAACCCAGAAGTTTTAAAAAAAAGTAATTTAACCACTTAAGCCCCGGACCTTTAGGCAGCTAAATGCCCAGGCCAGGTTTTGTGATTCGGCACTGCGTTGCTTTAACAGACAATTGCACGGTCGTGCGATGTGGCTCCCAAACAAAATTGGCGTCCTTTTTTCGCCACAAATAGAGCTTTCTTTTGGTGGTATTTGATCACCTCTACGGTTTTTATTTTTTGCGCTATAAACAAAAATAGAGCGACAATTTTGAAAAAAATTCAATATTTTTTACTTTTTGCTATAATAAATATCCCCCCAAAAACATATATAAAAAATTATTTTTTCCTCAGTTTAGGCCGATACGTATTCTTCTACCTATTTTTGGTAAAAAAAAAAAATCGCAATAAGCGTTTATCGATTGGTTTGCGCAACATTTATAGCGTTTACAAAATAGGGGATAGTTTTATTTATTTAATTTTTTTTTACTACTAATGGCGGCGATCAGCGATTTTTTTCGTGACTGCGACATTATGGCGGACACTTCGGACAATTTTGACACATTTTTGGGACCATTGTCATTTTCACAGCAAAAAATGCATTTAAATTGCATTGTTTATTGTGAAAATGACAGTTGCAGTTTGGGAGTTAACCACAGGGGGCGCTGTAGGAGCTAGGGTTCACCTAGTGTGTGTTTACAACTGTAGGGGGGTGTGGCTGTAGGTGTGACGTCATCGATCGAGTCTCCCTTATAAAAGGGATCACTCGATCGATGCAGCCGCCACAGTGAAGCACGGGGAAGCCGATCGCGACGGAGCTGAAGAACGCGCCGTCGTCCCGGATCGCTCCCCGCGGGTATCCGACCGCCGCATGTAGCGGGGGGGGGGGGTCCCGATCGGACCCCCGACCCACGTCTAGGCAGGGACGTACAGGTATGCCAATGTGCCTGTACGTGCCATTCTGCCGACGTATATCTACATGCGGCGGTCGGGAAGTGGTTCAAAACATAATTTAAAATGATCGTGTGTGGGCTCCACATCATTTTTCGGCTTCTAAAAAAACTTTGTTTTTCGGGTTGTTAAAAATGATCGTGTGTGGGCAAAAACGAAGTTTTAAACCCACGCATGCTCAGAAGCAAGTTATGAGACGAGAGCGCTCGTTCTGGTAAAACTACCGTTCATAATGGAGTAAGCACATTCATCACGCTGTAACAGACAGAAAAGCGCGAATCGTCTTTTACTAACAAGGAATCAGCGAAAAGCAGCCCCAAGGGTGGCGCCATTCGCATGGAACTTCCCCTTAAGGCTGCATTCACACCTGAGCGTAGGTCGTTCGGTATTTTTTTTTTCCGGCGTTTTGTCGCGCGTATTCATGCTTATTTGCGCGTTTGCATACAGCGTCGTCCGGCATTTTTGTACTTCAACGTTTTTTTATTTTAGCCAATAGGAAAAATTATCATCTTTTCATCACTTTGGGCCAGATTCTCGTAGATCCGGCGTATCTCTGCGGCGGCGTAACGCATGTCATTTACGTTACGCCGCCGCAAGTTTTACAGGCAAATGCTTTATTCACAAAGCACTTGCCTGTAAAGTTGCGGCGGCGTAGCGTAAATCACCCGGCGCAAGCCCGCCTAATTCAAATTAGCCGGGTAGGGGGCGTGGAGCATTTAAATTAAGCGTGTTCCCGCGCCGAACGTACTGCGCATGCGCCGTCCGGAAAATATCCCAGGGTGCATTGCTCCAAATGACGTCGCAACGTTTCAACGTGAACGTAAATGGCGTCCAGCCCCATTCACAGACGACTTACGCAAACGACGTAAATTTTTAAATTTCGACGCGGGAACGACGGCCATACTTAACATTGGTTGCCCCTCATAGCAGGGGCAACTTTACGCCGCGCAAACCTAACGTAAACGTCGTAACTTCACTGTGTCGACCGCGCGTACGTTCGGGAATTCGCGTATCTAGCTAATTTGCATACTCGACGGGGAAAACGACGGAGGCGACACCTAGCGAAAAAAAAAAAAATGCATTTAAGAAACGACAGCGTAAGAGCCTTACGCCTATCGGATCTAATGGATATCTATGCGTAACGGATTCTAAGAATCAGTCGCATAGATACGACGGCCAAGATTAGGACTTACGACGGCGTACATGGTGTTCCGCCGTCGTAAGCCCTTTGAGAATCTGGGCCTTTGTCTTCTGCCTGGGTGAAATGTTCTACTGATTAAAGCGACAAAACGCCCGTAGCAAACGCTTGTTGTCGCGCTAGTCGCTTGAATCGAGCGTTTACATTACTTTCTATGGGAAAGGGAAACGCTCAAAAACGCCCAATTCGCGCGACAAAAAAAGGGTCCCGGAACTTGTTTGAGCTTCAGGCGTTCGGCGTTTTGGAGTGGAGATGCGAACCATCTCCATAGGGAATAATGTTTTTTTTCCCCCTCTAGCGCTTTTGAGCGTCGCGCTTCAGGCGACAAAACGCTCAGGTGTGAATGCAGCCTTAGAGTGCCGTCGTACATGTTTTACGTCACCGTGCTTTGTTCATCATTTTTTTAAAACGATGGTGTGTGGGCAACGTCGTTTTTAAGAAACCTGCATATGAAACAATAATAATAATAATAATAAGGCTGGCTTCACACTGAAGCATCAGCCGCGGTGACGGTATAGCCGCGCTATTTGTAGCGCGGCTATACCATCGTGTTTACCGCGATATTCGGGCGCTAGCGGTGAGGTTTTAACCCCCGCTAGCGGCCGAAAAAGGGTTAATACCGCCCGCGTTGCGGCGGTATTACCGCGCTTTCCCATTGATTTCAATGGGAAGGCGCGGTATAGGAGCGGTGAACACACCGCTCCTATACCGCGGTAAAGATGCGGCTAGCAGGACTTTTGGAGCGTTCCTGCTAGCGCATCGCTTCAATGTGAAAGCCTTCGGGCTTTCACATTGAAGAGTACAGGGCATGATTTTTCATGCGGTATAGCAGCGCTATTTTAAGCGCTGTACCGCATGAAAAACGTCCCAATGTGAAAGGGGCCTTAGTAGGAAAAAGAATTACAAACTATACATACAAACGTGTTACCAAGATCATTTTGATAAATTTCTCATCGGATTCTAAAAACATAACGTAAAAAAAAAAAAAACACGACTACAGTAATGTTCTCCTTTATATTAGTTTGTAAGCGCCAAAGCGGTTTATTTAGGTCGCCCTCCACAGGTGCAGTGCGGCTGCGGGGACCCCGCCTGGCTAGACACGGCTTCCTTCACAACCCTTATTAGTACAAATAACACGATTTTCAATCATACTGTTTTCTGCCTCCACACTTCATTTCCGAGGAACGATTAATATGTAATAAAAGGTGCTGCGCGTTGGCTGGTCTCTGTTACAGCGATCGGCGCTGAGTAGAGGATTTATAAAGCTATTACAGGAGCCTTTTCCTGGTAGTAAAAAACGATTCTGCGGGCGGAGAGGAGAGCGCAGGCTCTTTATAAACACAACATCGTGTTCATGTTGGGCGATTGTATGAGAACGGGTTATTCGCTCCTCCAGCAGGTGCGCAGCTGTTTGCAAGGTGCGAGGTGATAACTCACATGTATAAAGTCAGGCCGGGACGCCGTACAAATATGTGGAGAGCCCAGAGTAATTCCTTGTGCTACTGCCGGGTAACCGCAGGTTACTGTATGAATGGCGAGGGCCCTGAACACACGGGCTATTCTCCCGCCGAGAGCCGAGCAGGAAATAGCTGCCGTAAATCTGTTAATGCACCTGATATTGTCGGAGGAACGGCACCTGAAGCCGAAAATGATTAAGTCGGCTGAATTCTGGGCCAAGTTGCTCGATGCTGGAGGCTCCGGGTGCCTCTGGCGTTTGGAAACTGTAGACCTCGTTTTTTTTATGTGCCAATACTACTGGGATGAAGAGTAATAGAAAGACTATTATATGGGCTGTTCCTGGAGAAAAGGCTTCTCCAGGCTCCTGTCTGTGCCGATTACATCAGTAAAGGCATGGAGAAGGTATTTATTTAACAGAAGGGGAAGGCAAGAGATCCAAATGCCTGCTACCCACCCAGCCTGCTCTTAAAGTCGACTTTCAGTCCGTTTATAAAGTTGCTTCTATAGGACCCCTCCTTTAACCACTTAAAGGATCACTAAAGGAATTTTTTTTTTTTTTAGCTAAATAGCTTCCTTTACCTTACTGCAGTACTGGTTTCGTGTCCTCATTGCTTGTTTTTGCTTTGATGTAGCTGTAAAACTGCTGTGATCTCCACACTTCCTGGTTGTCTATTTCCTTATAACCATCGTACTGGGAGCTTTTCACGGTGGTCTAAGCCGTCATTACTGTGTGTCTAAAACTTAACAGAACCAATCAGATTCATTTTAAAAACAAAACACTGCCCTGGATTTGTTTGTTTTTGTTCTGTGTGTCTCTCTAGTTCACAGGAACATGAAAACAGTTTAAAAACGACAGTGAAACTGTAGGCACATTATATGATTGAATTTAATCTATTTTTAATCATTTTTAAAAGGAATCAGTTAACTTTTTTTTTTGTTTACAAAAGTTTATTGAAAATTTTCCATGAAGAAAATAATAGTAATAATACATGGTCAATCATACAGGTTGACAGAGATAGATGTCAGTATAAAGTTATTGAATAGTAAGTAAGAACATATGTGGGGTACATTGCATATCATAACATCAAAAAGAGATATTGGTAGAATCAGTTGTCTAGTAGAAGTTGAATAAAGAAAGCACACCGAAAGGTAAATAGGGTGGGGCTAATAATGTGGTGGAATATTCCAACATGACCATTTAGTGTTATAGGTCTGAATGCTATCATTAAGCGTGTGATAAACTTTTTCGGAGAGTTTGATGGTTTCCATTCTTTCAAGTACCTGTGTCCAGGAGACACTACTGGATCTCCAATTGAGTGCAATCATCCACTGAATGGAGCTGCATAATGAGTGAAATAGTCTAGTAGAGTGGGTGGGGATCTTTGGGATCTTGTCATATAATATACATATTTGAGGGGTGGGGGTGACTGTATGGCCCGAGGAGTCCTTGAATCTGGCAGCCGCCAGATTCCAAATATGACTTAAGGAGGGGCAGCTCCAGAAGGTGTGTAGTAGCGTGCCCGGTTCCGTACAGCCTCTAAAGCAGTTCGGGGAAACTGAGGTATAAAATGTGTGTAGCTTTGTAGGGGTGAGATACCATCTGGTAAAGAGTTTCGTTGGTGTTTCTCTGAAGGATATGGCCTTGTTACATTTTCTTAGATTTTCTGCCATGACGTACCATGTATCAGGGGTGAAGGTAATATTCAGATCACTCTCCCAATGATGCATTTGATTGGATTTGTCTTGTAGGTTAAGGTTATTGAGGTAGCAATATATGCGGGAAATCATCCCTTTATCCCTGGATGATGAGATGCATATCCTTTCAAATGTTGTGTTCGTGGAGGGAATGGTGAGGGAGAAGTGTTGGGCATAGAAAGATTTGATTAATTCATAGTTTTCTAGTTCTCTGGAGGGGAGGCCATTTTCTCTCTGAATCCGTGTAAAGGGTTTAAATACCCACTTGGTTAGAAGTGAGGATAGTGTGGTGAGATTGTTATCAATCAATGCAGAGAATCTCTGTCTGTTGTCAAAGGCAAGCCTAAGCCTAGGATCTCCTAAGAAGGAGGTTAGGGGAGAGATGGGTGAGGAGAGAAGATAAATATCTTTGATTTTCAGCCATAGTTGGAGTAATTGTGCAACTATTCTGTTAAGTTTTGAGAGTTTCATGTATGTAATGTTGTTGGACCAAATAGTACCCTGAAGATGGAAAGGGAGGATCGAGCTAGCTTCGAATCTTTTCCACGGTAAATCATGTGAGGGGGGGAACCATTGGGAAATCTGAGATAATTTAGTGGCTAAATAGTAGTGCCAAAGATTTGGGAGTCCCAAACCACCCATAGATTGGGGGCGGTGTAAAAGTGCATAGCCATACCTAGGCTTTTTATCCGCCCATAGAAATTTATTTATTGTTCTCTGAAGGCCCTCTATCTTGGATTTGGGGACTGTTATAGGGAGGGAGCGGAAGTAGTAGAGTATTTTAGGTATGATAGTCATTCGAACCGCACAAACTCTTCCCAAGAAAGAGATATGATATGAGGACCATGATTTAAGAAGGTTTTCAATCCGAGCTATAATATGAGGGAAGTTGGATTTATAGAGTAGCGAGTGTGAGGCTGTAATATTAACCCCCAAGTATTTGAAAGAGATAGGGCACCATATAAAAGGGAAGTTTTGTTGTAATAATTTTTGCACATCGGAGGGAATATTAAGTGAAAGGGCAGAACATTTATTGGCGTTAATTTTAAGGCCTGATATATCATGAAATATTTTTAGGGTATCCAGGAGGACCGGTATGGACAACAAAGGTTCTGAGATGAAGACTAAAGCATCATCTGCATACATACTTATCTTAAATTCTGAGTCATTTTTAATATATCCTCTGATATCTGTATTGGATCTAATGGCCTGTGCCAGGGGCTCTATGGCAAGTGCAAATAAGAGTGGGGATAGTGGGCAACCCTGTCTCGTACCCCTGCCTAGTGGGAAGAAGTTCGAGTTGTTGCCCGGAATTTTGACACGAGTCTGAGGTGAGTGGTATAAAGCGTTAAATCCTTGTAGAAATTGGGCTGAGATTCCATATCTCGGGAGTTGATCATTTAAGTAGGACCAGCTAACGCTATCGAAAGCCTTATGGATGTCAAGGCTTAGAAGACAGGCTCGCTTGGAATTTAGATTGGCATCTTGGACAATGTTCGTTAGAATCAGTTAACTTTTATGTCTCTATACCCTGTAAACAGTCATTTCAGCAAAAAAAACATTTTTCCTTTAGTGACCCTTTAAGGACAGCCTAACGCCGATATACGTCGGCAGAATGGCACGGCTGGACAGCGTACCTGTACGTGATTGTATAATACCCAGCCGTGGGTCGCGGGCGCGCGCACCCGCGACCCGGTCTGAAGCTCCGTGACCGCGGACCCGATCGCCGTTGGAGTCCCGTGATCGGTCCCCGGAGCTGAAGAACAGGGAGAGCTGTATGTAAACACAGCTTCCCCGCTCTTTACTGTGGCGTTATTTTATTTGGGGTTAATCAGGGGCACTTTACATGATGGCGGTGTGTACTGACTTCTTTTTAACATGAGTTTGAATGTGATTGCTTAATTCGGAACACATCTCCAGTTATAAGAGGGTGTGCACACTTATGCAAACATTATTTTTTTTTTACTAGGAAGGGGTTTTCTTTGTTAAGTAACGCTTTTTTATAATTAACTTTCTGCTGGACACGTGTTTAATGAATAATTACACTCACCTGTAGTTGAATTCTTGTTATTTAGGATATGGCTGTCTAAAATGTAGCTTTGTTCCGTGGACTTTCATTGGGGTGTGTTCATTTTTGCAACATAGTCTTCAATGAATTTGTTAGGAAAAATACTTTTGCCCAGATTCACGTAGGAGAGCGTATCTTTGTGCGGGCGTAACGTATCCTATTTACGTTACGCCTCCGCAACTTTGACAGGCAAGTGCAGAATTCTCAAAGCAAAGTTGCGGCGGCGTAGCGTAAATAGGCCGGTGTAAGCCCGCCTAATTCAAATGTGGAAGATGTGGGCCTGTGTTATGTAAATTTCTTATGACCCCACGTAAATGACGCTTTTTACGAACGGCGCATGCGCCGTCTGTGAAAGTATCCCAGTGCGCATGCTCCAAATTAACCCGCAATAAGCCAATGCTTTCGATGTGAACGTAAATGACGCACAGCCCTATTCGCGAACGACTTACGCAAACAACGTAAAACGTGAAAAATTTTACGCTGTTCCGACGTCCATACCCAACATTGCTACGCCTCATATATGCCTCATAGAGCAGGGGTAACTTTACGCCGGAAAAAGCCTTACGTAAACGGCATATCTGTACTGCGACGGCCGGGCGTACGTTCGTGAATAGGCGTATCTAGCTGATTTACATATTTCTAGGCGTAAATCAGCGTACACGCCCCTAGCGGCCGCCACAAATATGCAGGTCGTATCTTATACAAATTCTGGCGTATCTGATTCTTTGAATCAGGCGCCAAGATACGACGCCACACACTCAGAGAAACGACGGCGTATCTGGAGATACGCCGTCGTATCTCCTACGTGAATCTGGGCCTTTGTGTGTGCAAATTAACAAATCTTGGTCGCAATCAATGGCCCGCATTTGCAGGAGTATTTCGTTTTTGTTCTACAGATCAGGTATTAAAAATGGAGTGAAATACATCTTATTGTAACACTACTAACCTTCGACAGCGACAGTCTCTGCGGCGTCTGGCTTGGCTTCTCTGTGTTGTCCTTCAGCAACTTTCACTGCAACTGCTCTGCAAATGGCTCCCAGCTTCCTGTCCAGTGATCGGACCCCCGCTTCACGCGTATATCTATCAGAGAATAACACCAAAGGCTGCCTTTAGGAAACTTTTTGTGCCAACATTTGAACAGGAATTCCAGACAATAAGTGAAAACAGTCAGCAGACTAAAGTCACATGATTCTGAGAAGGAGGAAAACAAATAGGAGACTACAGTAATTGAGACTGGGAATACCCAGGCTACATAGTCAATCCGTTCATTAAAAGGTGTTCTTTGAGCACCAAACTACTAGAAACAGGGGGCTAGATTCTGAAAGGACTTACGACGGCGCAGCGCCATGTACGCCGTCGTAAGTCCTAATCCGACCCGTCGTATCTATGCGCCTGATTCTTAGAATCAGTTACGTATAGATATCCATTAGATCCGACAGGCGTAAGTCTCTTACGTCGTCGGATCGTAACTGCATTTTTCCGCTGACCGCTATGGGCGTGTAAACTGATTTACGCGTCGAAATATGTAAATCAGCTAGATATGCGAATTCACGAACGTACACCCGTTTACGAACGTTTACATTAGGCTTTTCCCGGCGTATAGTTGCCCCTGCTGTATGAGGCATAAGTGCGGCGTACCAATGTTAAGTATGGCCGTCGTTCCCGCGTCGAAATTTGAAAAAGTTAGGTCGTTTGCGTAAGTCATCCGTAAATGGGGCTGGACGTCATTTACGTTCACGTCTAAACCAATGACGTCCTTGCGGCGTACTTTGGAGCAATGCACACTGGGAAATTCCACGGACGGCGCATGCGCCGTTCGGGAAAAACGTCAATCACGTCGGGTCACAGTAGATTTACATAAAACACGCCCCCCCTGATCCAAATTTGAATTAGGCGAGCTTACGCCGGCCGATTTACGCTACGCCGCCGCAACTTACGGAGCAAGTGCTTTGAGAATACAGCACTTTCCCGTCTAAGTTGCGGAGGTGTAACGTAAATCAGATACGTTACGCCCGCACAAAATTGCGCGGATGTACGAGAATCTGGCCCACAGAGTTTGAAAGCTGTGGAGTAAATTGCTGCACCGCAACTATGAGTACCGTATATACTCGAGTATAAGCCTACCCGAATATAAGCCGAGACACCTAATTTTACCACAAAAAAATGGGAAAACGTATTGACTCGAGTATAAGCCTAGGGTGGGAAACGCAGCAGCGACTGCAAGTGGAAAAGAGGGTCAACAATGCCCATCAGCAGCATTACTGTGCCCATCTGCATGCCTCACTGTGCCCATCTGCAGCCTCACTGTGCCCATCTGCATGCCTCACTGTGCCTCAAGTACATACTTTATCTCCCGTTGTGTCGTACAGTCTTAACTGCAGTCGGCGGCCGTCCAGTGTAACAAAGCCCCGCCTCCTCCTCGTCCGTAATAGACTGAACACTGATTCAGTTTCCCAGCAGTGAGTCAGTGTTCCACCTATCATGGACAAAGACACATGACTGGAACCACACTGGATTATTATATCACTATTTCTTATGTTTTCCTCTCCAACGATCCCTGAATGTGTCCTGACGAAGCCCAATGACGAACCGTGTTGACACACAGTGGCTCACTTTCACATCATGTATTTTATTTATGTGCTTTTTTTTTTAAACTCTTTTCATGTTTTTGTACCATGTACTGTATCTAATAAATATTATTCTAGTAAGTTTGTATACTCTTCGCTGCTCATTCCTTGCCCTTAAAGTCCGACCTTGGGCTACTCTTGCCCTTTCTTTTTTTATTCTATACAAATTTTCATACGGATGTGCTTTCTTCCTAACAGGCATAAGGGTGCTTACCTGGTGATAATTTCCAGTGTGGTTTCAGGTGGAATCTGTATTTGCTGAGGGGTCAGTCCATGCTGTGACAGTTGTTTAGCAATGAGATGTCTGTGTGCGATTTCAATCTTCTCTTCCTGAGTGTATCCTGAACGGAGACAATGATAACAATGTCTGTCCATATTTATAAATCTGTGCAGCCAAGAGACACAACAAAGGCACAGGATGCAACCAACAACCTGGGTATTTGACAGATACACCAAAGAAACCTTTGGCCGCAATTAGCAAGCCTCCCCTTTTTGTGTGTATGGTAAGGAATGGGGTAATCTCTTGCTTGCTGGCGTTCTCATCAAGTGGAGTAGGGATTGTAGAATACAGAGACTTCTTGACACAGCACAAGTCAAAAGTCTAGGAGTCATTTTTGACTCCGACATAGCAATGGATGCTCAAATTGGGTCAGTAGTCAGCGGGTCTTACCATCTCCTGCGTCTACCAAGAAGACTCGTGCCCTTCATTCCGAAAAAAGACACCGCAGTGGTAGTAGAAACACTCAAACTCCAAGCTCGACTATGCCAACTCCCTGTACCTAGGTCTCACAAAATACCAGATTGCCCGTCTGCAAGTCGTCCAGAACATGGCAGCGTGACCAGGGCTGGACTGGGACAAAAATTTGGACCTAGACTTCATTCAGACTGGCCCACTTTGGCAGGTCTCTCCCATGGCGGCCTGACAACTCCCGCACTGCCCCCCCCCCCCCCGCCACCCAAGCCCCCTCTCCCCTTCACTAGCCACTAGCCATTTTTCTTTGTTAGAGTAGAACGGCTGGTACTGGTACTCTTATAGGCAGTACCAGTGGGGAAGCTAGACATAATTTCACCCGGGGCAAAGGATCAGTTCGGTGCCCCCCTTATGGGACAAGATTAGGCAGAAGTGAGAAACCCCCAGGCCATAGCTGTTGACTCAACTGTCTGTCCCCTCCCCCATGCTCCTCTGTCGTCGTCCCTTCTCCTCTGGTCCTCCCCCTGCTTCTTTGCTCCCCCCAGGTGAGCTCTGCGGTGAGGGAGAGGAGGTGAGCGCTGTGGGAAGGGAGAGACAGAGGAACGGAGGGGGGCGGCGGTCCGCTGTCACTGAAGGCGGCCCACTGAGCCATCGGCCCACCGGGAAACTCCCTGTAGTCCCAATGGCCAGTCCATCCCTGAGCGTGACTGGTAACATGCAAAAAACCCTGGGAATCAATTTCCCCCACCCTGAGGTCCCTCCATTGGCTGCCAGTCAAGGACCGAATCACATTCAAGGCCCTCTGCCTATTGCACAAGTGTGTACAAGGCATCGCCCCCCAATATCTATGTGGGAAAATAAAATACCACAACCCCAATCGTGTTCTCCGATCAGCCAACCAAAATCTACTACAAATCCCCAAGGCCCGTTACAAGAGCAAAGGAGAACGAAGATTTGTAGTCCAAGGACCTCGACTGTGGAACTCATTACCAACTCATTTACGAACGGAAGAGAATCACCAGGACTTCAGAAAAAAAAACTCAAGACCCATCTTTTCTGAAGGCTAAATAGAAGGAAAATGGATGCCAAGCGCCTTGAGGCGATTCAGTTCACTTGATCGCCCCCTAGTGTTAACCCCTTCCTTGCCAGTGACATTTATACAGTAATCAGAGCATTGTTATAGCACTAATCGCTGTAAAATTGTCAATGGTTCCAAAAATGTGTCAAACGTGTCCGATGTGTCCGCCGTAATGTCGGAGTCCCAATAAAAATCGCAGGTCGCCGCCATTAATAAAAAAATAAAATAAAATTAATAAAAAATGCCATAATTCGATCTCTTATTTTGTAGATGCTATAACTTTTGCGCAAACCAATCAATATACGCTTATTGCGTTTTTTGTTTTTTTTTTAACAAAAATATGTAGAATACATATCAGCCTAAACTGAGAATTTTTTTTTTTTTTTTTTTTTTTTTAATGTGGGATATTTATTATAGCAAAAAGTAAAAGATATTGGCCCGGATTCAGATACATTTACGTATCTTTCGGCGGGTGCAACGCATCTCAGATACATTACGCCGCCGTAACTTAGGGCGCAAGTTCCGTATTCAAAAAAGAACGTGTGCCCTAAGTTACGGCGGCGTAGTGTAAATGTGTCGGCGTAAGCCCGCCTAATTCAAATGTGGCTGATGTGGGCGTGTTTTATTTAAATTAATTGTGACCCCACGTATCTGAAGTTTTTTTTACGAACGGCGCATGCGCCGTCCTTGAACGTTTCCAAGTGCGCATGCTCCAAATTACGCCGCAAACTGTCGATGCTTTCGACGTGAACGTAACTTACGTACAGCCGTATTCGTGAACGACTTAAAATACGACGCTGTTCGTGTGTTTCCGACGTCCATACTTAACATGACTTACCCCTGCTTTATGAGGGGGTAACTTTACGCCGGAAAAAGCCTTACGCAAACGACGTAAAAAAATGCGCCGGGCGGACGTACGTTTCTAAATCGGCGTATCTACCTCATTTGCATATTCCTTGCATAAATCTACGGAAGCGCCACCTAGCGGCCAGCGTAAATATGCAGCCTAAGAGACGACGGTGTAAGAGACTTACACCGGTCGGATCTTAGGGAAATCTATGCGTAACTGATGCTACGAATCAGTCGCATAGATACGACCCCGCCACTCAGAGTTACGGCGGCGTATCCGGAGATACGCTGTCGTAACTCCTATCTGAATCCGGGCCATTGTGTTTTTTTTTTTTTTTTATTGTTGACGTTCTTTTGTTTATAGCGCAAAAAAAACCTGCAAAGGTGATCACATACCTCCAAAAGAAAGCTCCATTTGTGGGGGAAAAAAGGACACTAATTTTGTTTGGTTACAGCATCGCACGACCGCGCTATTGTCAGTTAAAGCGACACAGTGCCAAACTGTAAAAAGTGCTCTGGTCAGGAAGGGGGTAAAATCATCCGGGGCTGAAGCGATTAATGAGCCAACTACAATGGTCCTGCAATTCTAAAATGTTGCCGGATTATCGTTTTCATAAACGCGCTGTATGAAGGATATAGCAGCGCCCCACCCTTTCCTATGAAGTCTAACCCCTTCTGGCATGTGCTTGCCGTACAAAAACAACATCTTTCGGCAACCAGAGAGAAATAAAGTCAGACCATCAGAAGGCACTCGGCACCAATCCCTCGGTGTGCCATTATGTCTTATTTTCTATTGTTGACCTTTACAGAAGCCTAAAAAGCTCTCACAGACGGCTCGTTATCCGGGATGAAGTACAGTAATTATTATGGCGGATGTTGTTTTCCTTTGAGGGGACTGTCATCAAGAAATCCTATTGAAGGATACATCAAGCTTCTCCTCAGCACATGGTCCCACCCCGTTATACTCTTCTCCTGCAAGGCATAATATCGTCTAAGAAATGACATCTACTTTAACCACTTCCCTCCCGCGGTACGTCATGTGACGTCCTTGACTTTCAGGGGGGGGGGGGGGGGGGGGACATTTGAATGATGGGTGCAGCTACAGGGATCATTCAGATATTCTTTGCAGCCGGCGATTCTGTGCACAGCAAAAACGATCATAGCGGCAGTTCCACCACCTGATCGTTCTTACAGTACGTGTCGCCCCCCCCCCCCTTCCCGCTGCTTCTCCGGGCTCTCCCGTGCCATCGGGGACCCAGATAAAGAATGGGCCAGCGCCAAATGACGACCATAGAGATTTCCGGTGACCAAATGGTCACCAGTCATCTCTATGACTGTCGGGGGCCCGGGCGCGACGTTAAGTAGTCACGCCCCCGGGCCCCCGGATGTAAACAAAACAGCGATCGTGGCTAGCAGCATGAGAACGGTGAATTTCCCCCCCCCCCCCCGATCTCATGCCTTCCAGCCTGGAGGAGAGATGTGGGGTCTTATTGACCCCGCATCTCTCCATAAAGAGGACCTGTCACACTGATTCCTATTACAAGGGATATGGTAGAGAATTTTTGAATGGACAGCCGCACTCCAAAAAACCTTGATGGTCGTCTTTATTGCAAAACAAAATAAAACATGCACTACAAAACACAGCAGAACATAGGGATAGCAGCCTACGCATTTCACACTATCAGTTAGTGCTTAAAGCGGTTGTAAACCCACATAAAAAAAAAAAAAATGTTTTTCTCCTGCAAGGCAAAAGTCATAATGAGCGAATATGCACCGCATATTAGCTCATTATGAAATACTTACCTCAGAACGAGGTGTGTAGAACTTACCTGGTCCACGCCGAGCGAGATATCATCTTGACTCGGTGTGTCTTCCGGGTATCGCCTCTCCAGCGCTGCGATTGTCTGGAGCGGCGATGACGTCACTCCCGCGCATGCGCGGGAGATTTAAATTCGGCAAGGTCCGGCGGCTGCCGGTCCTTCCGCCGTAGATCCCCCGGCACATGCGCCGCTGCAATCAGCGGCGCATTGCGAGGGGAATATCTCCTAAACCGTGTAGGTTTAGGAGATATTCTCCTTACCTACAGGTAAGCCTTGTTATAGGCTTACCTGTAGGTAAAAGTCAAAAAAGTGGGTTTACAACCACTTTAATCTGTCCATTCAAAAATTCTCTACCATTTGCCTTGTGCATTGCCAGCACCCTGGATCTCCTGAGAAGATATTGATTGCTTAGCATACCCACCTGGAGCGGTGACTCCCTTTTCCTATTACAAGGGATGTTTACATTCCTTGTAATAGGAATAAAAGAGCTAAAAAAAAAAAAAAAAAAAAAAAAAGAAGTTTAACCACTTCCATACAGGGCACTAAAACACCTTCCTGCCCAGACCAATTTTCAGCTTTCAGTGCTCTCACGCTTTGATTGACAATTACTCAGTCATACTACATTGTATCCAAACAAAATTTTTATCATTTTTTTCTCACAAGTAGAGCTTTCTTTTGGTGGTATTTAATCACCGCTGGGTTTTTTATTTTTTGCGATATAAGCGAAAAAACGCAAACATTTTGGGAAAAAAAAACACTTTTTTTTAGTTTCTATTGTAAAATTTTGCAAAAAAGTAATTTTTCTTCATAAATTTGGGCCAAAATTTATACTGCTACATATCTTTGGTAAAAATAACCCAAATTAGTGGATATTATTTAGTCTGTGTGAAAGTTATAGAGTCTACAAGTTAGGGTGAAAATCACTAAAAATTGATCACATCTGATTACACCTGATGTACTGAAGGCTTATCTCATTTCTTGATTCAATAACAATCCAGGAAAGTACAAATACCCCCAAAATGACCCCTTTTTGGAAAGTAGACAGTCCAAGGTACTTAGTAAGATGCATGGTGAGTTTTTTGAATTTGTAATTTTTTCACACAATTCTTGGGAAAATGAAGATTTTTTTTTTTTTTTTTTTTTTTTTTACACAAACTTATTGTATTGATAGGTTATTTCTTGAACACAGCATATGCATATTTGCAAAAACACCCACAAATACATTCTGCTACTCCTCCTGAGTATGGCAATACCACATGTGTGAGACTTTTACACAGCCTGGCCACATACAGAGGCCCAACATCCAAGTAGCACCTCCAGGCATTTTAGGAGCAAAATTACACATATAATTTCATGATGACCTATCTCAATTTTGAAGGCCCTGGAGCACCAGGACAATGGAAACACCCACAAAATGACCCCATTTTGGAAAGCTAACACCCCAATGTATAATCTGAGGCATAATGAGTCTTTTGAACAGTTCATTTTTTTCCAGAAGGTTTCAGAAAACGTGGGAAAAAAATGAAAACGCATTTTTTTTAACACAAAGTTGCCCATTTATAAGATGTTTCCAACACACTGCATGTACATAGCAAAAATGACACCCCAAAATACATTCTGCTACTCCTCCTGAGTATAGCGATACTATATGTGTGAGACGTTTACACAGCCTGGCCATATACAGAGGCCCAACATCCAAATAGCACCTCCAGACATTCTAGCAGGATAAAATTACACATATAATTTTCTGACTACCGATCACATTTTTGAAGGCCCTTCATATATCTAACACATAGCAGGTACATACCAAATAACAAAAGATTACCTGTGGTTTTAGTAGTGCAGTGGTCCACAGAGGAGAGCATCGGTCCAGGCAGCAGGCAGGGATGTGGTCAGTGACAGCAAAAGCAATCGTCCAGGCAGCAGGCAGGAATTGACAGGCAGAGATACTGTCAGCACAGCCAAAGCACAGGTCCAGGCAGCAGGCAGAGATGTCCATGCAGAAATACTGTTCGTAGTCAGTAGAGGCAGCAGGCAGAGAAATAGTCAACACAGCCAAAGTATTGGTCCAGGCAGCAGAAAAAAAATAGTCCATAAAGTCCTGGGTCAATACAGGCAGCGATATGGTCAGCACAGCCAAAGTATTGGTCCAGGCAGCAGGAAGGACCATCAAGCTTAGGGCCAGGGGGACAGGGGTAGAGGCTTCTCCCACCCAAATCTCTTTGAAGCCTCCGGGCAACCAGACCCTGTTCTGGGAAAACGGAAAACCAAAAACTGATTTTCTGTACTCAGAACGCTATTCTGGAGCCCCTCACATATGTGAGACCCCTGTCTACTAAAGTAGAAGGGCAAAAGATCAGTCCAAGTGGCAGGCAAAAACATGGTCGATTAACAGGCCGAGGTCGGTACACGTGGAAGTCAGAAACGTGGTTAAAACGGCAGGCAAAGGCATCGTCGATAAACAGGCTGAGGTTGGTGCACGTGAGAGTCAGAAAGGTGTTAAAACGGCAGGCAAAGGCATCGTCGGTAAACAGGCTGAGGTTGGTGCACGTGAGAGTCAGAAAGGTGTTAAAACGGCAGGCAAAGGCATCGTCGGTAAACAGGCTGAGGTTGGTGCACGTGAGAGTCAGAAAGGTGTTAAAACGGCAGGCAAAGACATTGTCGGTAAACAGGCCAGGGTCAGTTACATGGAAGATAGAAACATGGTAGCAGGCAGGCACAGGTATTAGAAAGGGGGAAATGGCAGTCTGTTACTAATAAGGGGAATTAGTATCTGATGGATCTGTGATAGATTTTGAAGCAATCACCGATACACAGGCCAGGTTGGGAGGGACAATCGGGACAATGATAACTTGTATCTCTTCTAACTCCTCTTCTTGAGCATACACGACATCTCTTTTGGCGTCTTCTTCCGGATTCTGCAGGGGGAATGCTATAGGGAAGATGTTGTTCATGAAGTCGACTGACACAATCAGATCGAATGCTTCCTGGGGCGGGTCCTTGTTGATAAATCAGGGCAGTGACAATGTCTTCATAATATTTGAGGTAGGTGGTGGGTTGGTTTTGGGGTGATTTTTGATAGCAGACAAATGAATTGTACATGGCCATGTGAAACAGATATAATGCTACTTTCTTATACCAAAAAGTTGACTTTCGGGTTGATAGATAGGGTTGTAGCATCTGATCATTTAAATCAACCCCCCCCATGTACATATTGTACTCGTGAACACATTCAGGCTTTACTACAGGGCCACGTCTTCTCTGAAACTCCACCAAGTTGTCATTGTGGATTGTAGTCATCATGTGAACATCCTTCTTGTCCCGCCACTTCATGGCCAACACTTCCTCATTCCTCATGAATGCGGCTTCCCCCTTTTGTAGCCGTTTTGATAGCAAATTCTGTGGGAACCCCTTCCTATTTTTTCGGAAGGTACCGCAGGCCAGGGTTTGTTCACAATACAGGTGACGGAAAAGGGGCAAGCTGCTGTAGTAATTATCTACATATAAGTGGTAGCCTTTTTTGAATAAGGGGTATGCAAGGTCCCAGACAATTTTACCACTGGTTCCTATATATGTGGGGCAATCAGGGGGCTGGAGCTGGGAATCTTTGCCTTCGTAAATACGAAATGTGTGCACATATCCAGTGGCTCGATCGCACAATTTATTCATTTTTACCCCGTACCTGGCTCTCTTGCTTGGGATATACTGCTTGAAATGCAGTCGGCCAGTAAAGTGGATAAGGGATTCGTCTACACAAATATTTTGGTCGGGGATAAACACTTCAGAAAATCGTTTGGTAAAAGAATTTATTAGGGGGCGAAGCTTATATAATTTGTCATAGTTGGGGTGATCTCGGGGAGGGCACTGCGAGTTGTCGTTGAAATGTAGAAAGCGCATTATCATTTCGAACCGTGCCCTGGACATGGCCGCAGAAAATATGGGCATGTGGTGGATGGGGCGGGTGGACCAGTAGGAATGCAATTCGTTTTTTGTTGAAAGCCCCATATTAAAAGCAAGGCCCAAAAACAGTTTGAATTCCTCTAGTGTGAGACGGCGCCAAGTAAACATACGGGCGTAGGACGAATTGGGGTTGGCAGCAATAAATTGCTCTGAATTGAGATTTGTTTGGTCCACCATGTACTGCAACAAATCATTGGGGAAAAACAAATAAAAATAGTCCAATTTGGAAAAATTTGACGTGTTGAACTGCACACCTGGCTGTGCGGTGAAAGGGGGGATTGTAGCGGATCCTGAGTTGGCAGGCAACCACAAAGGGTTTGCCAGGGCATCAGGAAGGTAGGACTGGGAACGAATTCTTTGGGCTGGTTGAGTAATTCCAGTACTGGTACTGGGCTCCTCTTCTTGGGGTCTAGCGCTGCTGGTGGTAGGCAGGTCTTCGGATCTAGGTCCTGATCTCCTTACTCTTTTAGGAGGGGGGGGGGTTCCTCCGCTGACTCTGACTCACTACCCTCCACTGGCTGGTATTCCGAACCAGAATTGGATAATGAGAGCTCCCCGCTGCTCTCATTATCCGACATGGTGAGGATCTCGTATGCCTCCTCAGGTGTGTACATTCTTTGAGACATGATGGCGGTACTGGTGGCGGTACTGGTGGCGGTACTGGTGGCGGTACTGGTGGCGGTACTGGCGGCGGTACTGGCGGCGGTACTGGCGGCGGTACTGGTGGCGGTACTGGTGGCGGTACTGGTGGCGGTACTGGTGGCGGTATTGGTGGCAGTACTGGTGGCGGTATTGGTGGCGGTACTGGTGGCGGTACTGGCGGCGGTACTGGCGGCGGTACTGGTGGTGGTACTGGTGGCGGTACTGGTGGCGGTACTGGTGGCGGTACTGGTGGCAGTACTGGTGGCGGTACTGGTGGCAGTACTGGTGGCGGTACTGGTGGCGGTATTGGTGGTGGTACTGGTGGCGGTATTGGTGGCGGTACTGGTGGCAGTACTGGTGGCGGTACTGGTGGCAGTACTGGTGGCGGTATTGGTGGCGGTACTGGTGGCGGTACTTATGGTAGTACTGATGGTTGGTGGGCTGTGACAGATCCAGATGGTACTGGTGACAGCACTGATGGCAGTGTGACAGGTTCTCTTTATTGGGGGGGGGGGGGGGGGGGGGTCGTGTATACTGTAATTATTTTTATATAAAAAAAATTGTTCACTCACTGATGCAAGATCTCTCCTCTCTCCTCACACAATCGGTCTGTGTGTGAGGAGAGAAGGAGAGATCCCTGGAAACCGCCACATTGTTTATACTTGTGACCGGCTGTGAATGGACACAGCCGATCACATGGGTAAACAACCAATTTCATTGGCTGTTTACCTTGATGGGTATGCGCTGTGTCCGGGGGACACGCGCATTCCCCGAGCTGCGCGCTGCCTGCCTCCGGCGGCGAGCTGTATGCGCGCCTCTGCTTTGTTTTGACATGTGACCGGCTGTGAATGGACACAGCCGATCACATGGGTAAACAACCAATTTCATTGGTTGTTTACCTTGATCGGGAATGCGCTGTGTCCGGGGGACAAGCGGCAGTACCGATCGGTGCATTGCGCGCCCCCGGGGGCGCACAATAACAGCGAATCCTGGCCGACGTCATATGACGTCCGGTCAGGATTCTACAACCACTTTGCCGACGTCAATATGTCATTGGCGGGCGGCAAGTGGTTAAAAACGCCCCCTGTCCCGGTAGCTCAGAATTGAACACACGCACAAGTCCCGCCCACATATGTAAACGCTGTTCAAACCACACATGTGAGATATCGCTGTGTGCATTAGAGCGCAAGCAACAATTCTAGCACTAGACCTTCTCTGTAACTCTAAACTGGTAACCTGTAAAAAAAAATTAAAATAAAGCGTTGCCTATGGAGATTTTTAAGTACCGAAGTTTGGCGCCATTCCATGAGTGTGCACAATTTTAAAAAGCGTGACATGTTGGGTATCTATTTACTCGGCCTAACATCTTTCACATTGTACAAAAAAATTGGGCTAACTTTACTGCTTTGTTATTTTTGAATTCATAAAACTTTTTTTTGTCCAAAAAAAAAGGCGTTTGAAAAATGATTGCGCAAATAACGTGCGAGATAAAAAGTTGCAACGACCGCCGTTTTATTTCCTAGGGTGTCTGCTAAAAAAACCATATATAATGTTTGGGGGTTCCGAGTAATTTTCTAGCAAAAAAAAGATTTTTGCATGCAGGAGAGGAGTGTCAGAATAGGCCCGGTATGGAAGTGGTTAATATCTGAACTTACCAGGAACCTCCAGGACCTCCATGCGATCCAGGAGGGCAGGTGGAATGCTGGCGGTTGTATTAGCCGTGGCAATGAAAATGACCTGGGAAAGGTCAAAGGGCACGTTCAGATAGTGATCTGTGAAGTTGTGGTTCTGCTCGGGGTCCAGCACCTGCACAAGAGAAACAACAGTCACTGGCGGTATTATTGAGGATATAAAATGGACAACGATCGTGTTTTCAAAGAGTATTAAAATTGTGAATTAATAACACTTAGCTGAAGGCAATTGATAGGAGGAATATTTACCTAAGGCCGGCCATAGACGAGGTGAACCGTGTGGGCAGGCTGACTCTATGTGAATGGTGCTAAAAATGTGTCAAAAGTGTCCGATGTGTCCGACATAATGTCGCAGTTCCAATAAAAATCGCAGATCGCCGCCATTACTAGTAAAAAAAAAAAAAATAATAATTCTGTCCCCTATTTTGTAGGCGCTTAGCTTATTGCGATTGTTTTTTTACCAAAAATATGTCGAATAATACGTATAGGCCTAGACTGAGAATTTTTTTTTTTTTTTTAATTGGGCTATTTATTATAGCAATAAGTAAAAAATATTACATTTTTTTCAAAATTGTCGCTCTTTTTTTGTTTATAGCGCAAAAAATAGGTGATCAAATACCACCAAAAGAAAGCTCTATTTGTGGGAAAAAAAGGACGTCAATTTTGTTTGGGGGCCACGTCGCACGACCGCGCAATTTTCAGTTAAAGCGACGCAGTGCCGTAAGCTGAAATTTCACCTGGGCAGGGGGTTGTATATGTGCCCAGTAAGCAAGTGGTTAAAGTGAGATCCAATATCAATGAATAGTTCTATGGATACAAATCGGGCACTTTGTATTGTTCTGGAACCGGAGACATTTTGGACACATTTTCCCCCCATTGCAGCCAACAGAACATTTGGAGGAAATCTCTGAACAGACACTGGATGACAAGAAATAATAACTGAACTCTGACATTGCGGCCTGTCACAGACTACGACCCGATCACACCATCCATCACCAACTTCTGGAGACGGGAAGTAGATTCCAAAAATAGCCGAACTTTCTACTACAGAACGTTTCCTTCTTCTTCAATGCCTGCAAGACAAAGGTTCCCACACAGGACCTCCTCTCAGCAACTACAGCTGGTGTATATTCTACTATAGACTATTATCTTCAAAATTGTTGTTTTAAGAGTGTTTGATTTTTTTTAATAGCTTAAGAGGCAAATTGGAGTTGGTTTTCGATCACGGTGGTGAGAAAGTTTGAAGGAGCGGAATGGAAACCACACCCAACCTGCCCCCCCCCTACCATCAGCCATTGCATTGCAATGAAACCCAGTGATGACATCACAGGGTCTATAATAAGGCATGTATTGAAAATGCAAAGGTTTTTTTTTTTTTATCCATTAGCATGTTAGTCAGGCTTTAAAGCAGTTATAAAAAAGTGCTTTAAAAAAAAAAAAAAAAAAAACATGTTATACTTACCTGTTCTGTGCAATTGTATTGCACAGAGCAGCCCTGAACCCTCTCTTCTGGAGTCCCCCGCCAGCACCTAAGGCTCCTCCTATTCTGCGTCCCCCCACCCAATAGCAAGCGCTTGCTATGGGGGGCAGACGTGCTGGCTTGATCACAATTCAGCCTGTGAGAATCTATTGACGCACACAGCTTGGCTCAGTCCCGCCCAATGCTCTCAGGATTTGATTGACAGCTGCAGGAGTCAATGGCTCCCACTGCTGCCTCCATGTCTTATGAGGAGAGAGGGAGAGAAGGAGCGAGAGATTAAGGTAAAAAAAGACATCTGCAATCAGCATCTCCCTGCCCCCCCTAAATACTTACCTAAGCCTGATTCTTGATCCAGTGCTTTGTAGAAGATCAGAGGCTCTCTCCCACCCTCATTGGCTTAGGCACAGCAGCGGGATTGGATGGTGCGACACAGGGGCTGTGATTGCAAGGGACACCGATATATAAAAGAAACTTCAATGTAAAAGGAATACTGCAATCATTACAGTACCCCTTTACAGTGCAGCCCCCTTTATATCACAGTACCCCAATATATCACCATGCCCCTTTACAGTGCGGCCCCCCTTTATATCACAGTACACCTTTACAGTGCAGCCCCCTTTATATCACAGTACCCCTAAATATCACCATGCCCCTTTACAGTGCGGCCCCCTTTATATCACAGTACCCCTTTTACAGTGCAGCCCCCTTTATATCACAGTACCCCTTTACAGTTCAGTCCCATTTACATTATTGCAACGGGGGGCTGCACTGTAAGGTAAAGGGGCACTGTAAGGTAAAGGGGTGCTGTGATGTCGGCACCCGAAGCTGATCGTTTCTCCAGTCCTCGGGTGCTGCCGCCATGTTTGGTAAGGGAATCAGGAAGTGAAGCCTTGCGGCTTCACTTCCTGGTTCCCTACTGCGCATGCGCGACTCACACTGTGCGTTCCCACTGGTCCCTGCTGTCTTCTGGTGGGACCTGTGTGTCTCCCAGAAGACAGTGGAGGGGTAATGGGGAGAAGGCACCGGAAAATACCCGCGGGTGGCTGGGGTATCTATGCCCAGAATTGGGAGCAAAACACCTATATTAGACAGGTATCTGCTCCCCCTCCCCTGAAAGGTGCCAAATGTGACACGGGGGGGGGGGGGGGGGGGTGTCTGACGAATCCAAAAAGCGGAAGTTCCTTTTTTGGGTGGAGCTCCGCTTTAATCACAGGCATGACTCCTAGAGGCAGAGGCATGATGGGATTTGTAGTTTCACCACGGCTGGAGGGCTGAGGTTGCCCACCCCTGGCTCTAGGGCAGTGATGGCGAACCTTGGCACCCCAGATGTTTTGGAACTACATTTCCCATGATGCTCAACTACACTGCAAAGTGCATGACTGCCATCACTGCTCTAGGGTCTCTGCTAATAAAAATATATAATGTTTGGGAGGTTACAAGTAATTTTTTTTTTTTGCAAAAAATACTAAATTTAAACATGTAAACAAAAAGTTCCAGAAAAGGCCAGGTCAGCAAGTGGTTAACCACTTGGTATCCGGGCCATTGTACTTTGACGGCCACAAGTTGGCTCTACAATGCCGGGAGGACGTCTATTGATGTCCTCGGCTCCTCTGGCCACTGGGGGTCGCGAGCGCCCGCCGCATCACTGAGGTGTCGATGCGTGTGCCTGGCAGCGGCGATGTCCGCCTGGTACCAGTGATCGGCCGTTACACAGCCAAGGACGTGGATCTGTGTGTGTAAACACACAGATCCACATCCTGTCAGAGAGAGGAGACCGATGCCGTGTCCCTTGTACATAGGGACACAGATCGGTCACCTCCCCCAGTCAGTCCCCTCCCCCCACAGTAAGAATCACTCCCAGGGAACACATTTAACCCCTTCCTCACCCCCTAGTGGTTAACCCCTTCCCTGCCAGTCACATTTATACAGTAATCAGTGCATATTAATAGCACTTGATCGCTGTATAAATGTGAACGGCCCCAAAAATGTATCAAAAGTGTGCGATGAGTCCGCCATAATGTCGCAGTCCCAATAAAAAATAAATCACAGATCGCCGCCATTACTAGTAAAAAAATTAATAAAAATTATGTCCCCTATTTTGTAGGCGCTATAAAACTTTTGCGCAAACCAATCACTATACGCTTATTGCGTTTTTTTTTACCAAAGATATGTAGAAGAATACGTATCGGTCTAAACTAACAAATGGGATATTTATTATAGCAAAAAGTTAAAAATAGTGTTTTTTTCAAAATTGTCGCTCTATTTTTGTTTATAGCGCAAAAAATAAAAACCGCAGAGGTGATCAAATAGCACCTAAAGAAAGCTCTATTTGCTGGGAAAAAAGGACGTCAATTTTGTTTGGGAGCCACGTCGCACGACCGCGCAATTGTCAGTAAAAGCGACGCAGTGCTCAAAGCTGAAATTTCGCCTGGGCAGGAAGGGGGGTATATGTGCCCAGTAATCAAGTGGTAAAGGGGAAACTGTGGACACTCTAAAAAGGGGGGCTGTGGTGTGAAGATGGGGGGGTGCTAAGGGCCGACTCCAGGAATATCCAGTCCACCCCCACCCGTTCTCTGGAAAAGTTGGCTGGCACAAAACTGGTCCCTGGTACCAAAAAGGTTGAGGACCGCTTCTTTAATGCCGCGTACACACGATCGGTCGATCCGATGAAAACGGTCTGATGGATTTTTCCATAGGTTAACCGATGAAGCTGACTGATGGTCAGTCGCGCCTACACACCATTGGTTAAAAAAACGATTGTGTCAGAACGCGATGACGTAAAACACAACGACGTGCTGAAAAAAAACGCAGTTCAATGCTTCCGAGCATGTGTCCAACTTGATTCTGAGCATGCGTGGATTTTTAACCGATGGACATGCCTACTAACGATCGTTTTTTTTCTATCGGTTAGGTATCCATCAGTTAAATTTAAAACAAGATTGAATTTTTTTAACCGATGGATAAATAACCGATGGGGCCCACACACGATCGGCTTGGTCTGATGAAAACGGTCAATCAAGGTTTGACCGATCGCGTGTACGCGGCATAAGGGGTGATCTCTCTGGTGTAGGAGAATCTCCAAAACGTCTGATAAGTGGCTTACAAAGAGATCTGACAAGGATCGAAGAACGTTCTCATAATGATCCTAGAAGTTCTACAGCTGCAGCATCTGCCAGCCATTTACACCACGCGGCTTCAAGTCTCTCCAACAGAGGCAGGAGGGTCGCACGAGCGTCCAAGACAAATACATAAAATATACGGCTGGTCGTAAAGCTGAACATGTTCCTCCGTGGAAACTGCAATTTGGGAGGATTAAGCCAAAGTGTCTCTCTGGCACCAAATGAATATGTTGTAGTCACGATCTCTCGGCTAAGTGCTCGCCTTCACACAAAAAGCGCACTGTAATATTTTATAACATGCGCCCCCCCCCCCCCCCAGGAATAAGACGCATGAAAAAAATGGATCGGGGGCCCCAGAATACAGCAAACAATTACTTTCTAGACGTTTAATCAAAGGTCATCTATAATTAGAACAAACGCGGCCCTTGTTGTTTAATAACGATTGGGGGGGAAAAAAAAAAAGGAAGGAATTTGCTATTTTCCTAATGACTTCGAAGACAGGAAACTTCGGACATTCCGACGACAAGGGCAGGTCATGTGATTTCCCCGTCTCGAATGATGGGCTCTGATTCCAGAGAGAGATTTCACCCACAACACGGGAAACATGAACAAGGATACTCTTCACTTCGGAGGAAACTTGTGTATTTTCACTTAACATTTATTTTTAATTAATTTTTCTAACGTTTATCTAAGGGCACAGTCTAACAAGATGATTGGCATTAATGCATTAACGGGCTTTATAGCCACGCCTCTGACTTCAACTGATGACTCTGGTAGGGATCCCTCACGTAAATGGAGACATAGGTGGAAACCGTGAAGTAAAGGGGGGGGGGGGGACTCGGTATGGGGACCCTGATGTAAAGGGGCGGGGGACTCGGTATGGGGACCCTGATGTAAAGGGGCGGGGGACTCGCTATGGGGACCCTGATGTAAAGGGGCGGGGGACTCGGTATGGGGACCCTGATGTAAAGGGGCGGGGGACTCGGTATGGGGACCCTGATGTAAAGGGGCGGGGGACTCGCTATGGGGACCCCGATGTAAAGGGGCGGGGGACTCGCTATGGGGACCCTGATGTAAAGGGGCGGGGGACTCGCTATGGGGACCATGATGTAAAGGGGCGGGGGACTCGCTATGGGGACCCTGATGTAAAGGGGCGGGGGACTCGGTATGGGGACCCTGATGTAAAGGGGCGGGGGACTTGGGTGGGGACCAGGGGCGGACTGACAACTCATGGGGCCCCCAGGAAACAGAAGATTATGGGGCCCCTGGGCTTACAGATGGCCACCACGCCAGGAGGCAGTGCAGAGGTGGGGCAGCTAAAATCGCAAGATTTTCACATCAAAAAGCATGTCGGTTTCGGACATATCAGGGACAGATGTAAAAAAAAACAGATTTTTACATACTGTCCCTGGTTTTCCTGAGCCTGGCATCGGGCCCTCGGGCAGTGCCAGAGTGACTCAATGGTCAGTCCGCCCCTGGTGGGGACCCTGATGCAAGAGGAGGACACGGGTGGGGAACCTAATGTAAAGGGGGGGACTCGGGTGGGGACCCTGATGTAAGGGGAGGGGGGACTCGGGTGGGGACCCTAATGCAAGAGGAGGACACGGGTGGGGAACCTAATGTAAAGGGGGGGACTCGGGTGGGGACCCTGATGTAAGGGGAGGGGGGACTCGGGTGGGGACCCCGATGTAAGGGGAGGGGGAACTCGGGTGGGGACCCTGATGTAATAGGAGGGGGGACTCAGATGGGGACCCTGATGTAAGGGGGGACTTTTCTCTGTTTTACTAAATTTCGTTCTCTTATTCTGAATCATATCATGCGGATTGCAAAAAAAAAATCTGACTAAAATGTGTTCATTTATCCAAATTTTTATGCATTGATGAAACCGATTTTTTTCGGCCTGTAAATATTTGTACTGAAGAGTTTGGAGACCCCGGATACAGATGGTCAGTAAAAAGGAGTGGGGTGTATCAGTTTGTGTAGGTGTTTTTGTCTTTCAAAATTATGAAAACTTAGAGGTCGCATCCAACATCAACAATAAGGATTTTTTACTGTTGTTCTTACTTTATTTGGGTGGGGAAAAGTGGGAGTAAATAGTTTTTTTTTTAGAGTGAAGGGTTAGACCCCCAGTTGGTATTGTAGTCTGTGTGTCACCAGGCCAGGAATTGAGGGAGAATCTCTTTCCATAGGGGGCACGGATAGTAACAGACAATTTGCTATGTCGGTGTCCCCGCTAGAGAGACTTCTCACTTCCTATTCCAGTGACCAACACAATGGAGAGGAAGTCCACCCTGCAGGGAAATTGGAGGAGGTTGCAACCTTTCTCCGCTCTATCCCCCCCCCCCCCCCCCCCCAATAAAAGAGATTTGGTCAAAGCTCCATTTCAAACCATTAAAGTGAACATAGAAAGCAGAAAGTAAAACACTGGCTGATCTGTATTTTAGCATGTTGGTGATGCAGCAGGTGAAGTCAGGACAGACTATGATGAGCATAAAAGTTAAATAAGAAGTAACAACAATGCGGTACTTGGCTCTGGCATAACATTCAAAACAAAAAAACAAAACATAACATAACATTAGCCCTAATTACTAACAATTTATGGACACAATGTTTTCATGAATAGCAGATTATCTGGATCTAATTGCAAAGAAAACAAACAAATCCTCCTAATGTTCTGTGGCTGAGGCAAAGCATGACATTGTGGAATCCACTTCTCTGAATCAGGTCTATGGAAGGCTCTGGACGTGTATGCAAGGCTGTAGACGTGTATGCAAGGCTGTAGACGTGTATGCAAGGCTGTAGACGTGTATGCAAGGCTGTAGACGTGTATGCAAGGCTGTAGACGTGTATGCAAGGCTGTAGACGTGTATGCAAGGCTGTAGACGGGTATGCAAGGCTGTAGACGGGTATGCAAGGCTCTGGACGGGTATGCAAGGCTCTGGACGGGTATGCAAGGCTCTGGACGGGTATGCAAGGCTCTGGACGGGTATGCAAGGCTCTGGACGGGTATGCAAGGCTCTGGGAGTGTATGCAAGGCTCTGGGAGTGTATGCAAGGCTCTGGGAGTGTATGCAAGGCTCTGGACGGGTCTGCAAGGCTCTGGAAGGGTCTGCAAAGCTCTGGAAGCGTCTGCAAGGCTCTGGAAGGGTCTGCAAGGCTCTGGAAGGGTCTGCAAGGCTCTGGAAGGGTCTTCTGTACTAGGAGAGGTCTCTGTCGGCAGCTGTGTAAACAGCCGGAGCGGAGAGGTTGGTGTTTCTCAAGGCACAGCGTGATCAGCACAATACCACAAATGCAGCGTCTCAGGATTTTATTTAAAGGGAATAAGCTTTTAAAATATACATGTTATACTTACCTCCTCTGTGCAGCTCGTTTTGAACAGAGTGGCCCCGAACCTGGTCTTCTGGGGTCCCCCGGCACGCCGCGTCAATGGCTGCGCTGCTTTCAATCAACCAATGAATGAGCCGGGAAGTCGGCCGAGAAGCCTGCTTGTTTGCGGCGCGGGACTTTCGAGGGGTCAGGTAAGTAACTCGGATGTTTTTTCACCTTAAGGCATAGAATGCATTAAGGTGAAAAAACATTTACCTTTACAACCCCTTTAAATCCTGTTATTTTGTTATTCATTTTCCTCTTTTGTCTTTGTCTAGTTTCATAAATCTTTTGACCAATTCGTATATACCCCTGATGAAGCTACCAGGCGAAACATGTCGGGATAATATACAAATCTGAAACTCTCGCTTTAATTGTACACCCGTTTGTATGACCACCCACTTCATGAACTGCTGTATACCAGTGAACAAACTGTCTCCGTTATGTTTTTAACCACTTATTTAAAACATTTTTTTTTTTTTTTTTTAATATACGATTCTCATTATCATTTATAAGCACCATCAAAATCCCTATATCCTTTCCATATGATGCAATAGACAATGTTCACCAATTCTACTTTTTCAAATCATTACGTCCGTCTCTGCTTAGTACTCCGGGGTTCCAAGCTGTGCAGTTCTGAAATTATAATATCAGGTCAAACTGCTTTCAATGCCCTCTGACACAACAAATTGTTCTCAGCAATGTATCCGAGTTATCCGAGTACCTAGCAGCATTCCCTGTCTCCGGGAATATCAGTAAACATCCCTGCCTGACAGCATTACATAAATGTCTAATAGGGACAGACTGGAGTCAGAGAGATCAAGCAATGCATTGAAGGAAGAGATATTGGACGGCATGTACAAGGCGATACGGTGAAGATTAAAAAATGGCTTCAAATAATCTGGAAAGTTCTCAGATCATAACCAGCTGTGGCTATGAACTCCCCCCGAGGCGCAAGACGACCTTCTCACAGGGTGCGTGTGCGAGAGATCACCAAGCCGAACCAGAGAGAGATCACCAAGCCGAACCAGAGAGAGATCACCAAGCCGAGCCAGAGAGAGATCACCAAGCCGAACCAGAGAGAGATCACCAAGCCGAACCAGAGAGAGATCACCAAGCCGAACCAGAGAGAGATCACCAAGCCGAACCAGAGAGAGATCACCAAGCCGAACCAGAGAGAGATCACCAAGCCAAACCAGAGAGAGCACCAAGCCGAACCAGAGAGAGATCACCAAGCCGAACCAGAGAGAGATCACCAAGCCAAACCAGAGAGAGATCACCAAGCCGAACTAGAGAGAGAGCACCAAGCCAAACCAGAGAGAGCACCAAGCCGAACCAGAGAGAGATCACCAAGCCAAACCAGAGAGAGATCACCAAGCCGAACCAGAGAGAGATCACCAAGCCAAACCAGAGAGAGCACCAAGCCGAACCAGAGAGATCACCAAGCCGAACCAGAGAGAGATCACCAAGCCGAACCAGAGAGAGATCACCAAGCCGAACCAGAGAGAGATCACCAAGCCGAACCAGAGAGAGATCACTAATCCGAACCAGAGAGAGCACCAAGCCGAACCAGAGAGAGCACAATTCAGAACCAGAGAGAGCACTAATCCGAACCAGAGAGAGATCACCAAGCCAAACCAGAGAGAGATCATCAAGCCGAACCAGAGAGAGCACTAATCCGAACCAGAGAGAGCACTAATCCGAACCAGAGAGAGCACTAATCCGAACCAGAGAGAGCACTAATCCGAACCAGAGAGAGCACTAATCCGAACCAGAGAGAGCACTAATCCGAACCAGAGAGAGCACTAATCCGAACCAGAGAGAGCACTAATCCGAACCAGATAGAGCACTAATCCGAACCAGAGAGAGCACAATTCCGAACCAGAGAGAGCACTAATCCGAACCAGAGAGAGCACTAATCCGAACCAGAGAGAGATCAGCAAGCCAAACCAGAGAGAGCACTAATCCGAACCAGAGAGAGCACTAATCCGAACCAGAGAGAGCACTAATCCGAACCAGAGAGAGCACTAATCCGAACCAGATAGAGCACTAATCCGAACCAGATAGAGCACTAATCCGAACCAGAGAGAGCACAATTCCGAACCAGAGAGAGCACTAATCCGAACCAGAGAGAGATCAGCAAGCCAAACCAGAGAGAGCACTAATCCGAACCAGAGAGAGCACTAATCCGAACCAGAGAGAGATCAGCAAGCCAAACCAGAGAGAGATCATCAAGCCGAACCAGAGAGAGCACTAATCCGAACCAGAGAGAGCACTAATCCGAACCAGAGAGACCACCAATCCGAACCAGAGAGAGCACTAATCCGAACCAGAGAGAGCACTAATCCGAACCAGAGAGAGCACTAATCCGAACCAAAGAGAGCACTAATCCGAACCAAAGAGAGCACTAATCCGAACCAAAGAGAGCACCAATCCGAACCAAAGAGAGCACCAATCCGAACCAGAGAGAGCACCAATCCGAACCAGAGAGAGCACCAATCCGAACCAGAGAGAGCACTAATCCAAACCAGAGAGAGCACTAATCCAAACCAGAGAGAGCACTAATCCAAACCAGAGAGATCACTAATCCAAACCAGAGAGATCACTAATCCAAACCAGAGAGATCACTAATCCAAACCAGAGAGATCACTAATCCAAACCAGAGAGATCACTAATCCAAACCAGAAAGATCACTAATCCAAACCAGAAAGATCACTAATCCAAACCAGAGAGATCACCAATCCAAACCAGAGAGAGCACTAATCCAAACCAGAGAGAGCACTAATCCAAACCAGAGAGAGCACTAATCCAAACCAGAGAGAGCACTAATCCAAACCAGAGAGAGTACCAATCCGAAACCAGAGAGAGCACTAATCCGAAACCAGAGAGAGCACTAATCCGAAACCAGAGAGAGCACCAATCCGAACCAGAGAGAGCACTAATCCGAAACCAGAGAGAGCACTAATCCAAAACCAGAGAGAGCACTAATCCAAAACCAGAGAGAGCACCAAGCCGAACCAGAGAGAGCACTAATCCGAACCAGAGAGAGCACTAATCCGAAACCAGAGAGAGCACTAATCCGAACCAGAGAGATCACCAAACACACACAGATATTTCATACTGTCCAGTGACCTGATCTACTCTCTGGATCACATTACCTCCTAAAAAACCTCCATACTTCTCAATCAGCAGCTCTGTGTGCAGATTCTTCTTCAAGGACAAAAAGGAGAGCGGAGCAGCCGCCGGCCGAAACTGCCAAATCACCATTAGCTCAGCAAAGCGTCGCACCAACCAACCGGTGTAATGAGATACCGGCAAAGGCAGCAATTTTCAGATGCAGAACAAACAATAAGAGAATCGTGTTCTTTATTCCAAGCAAAAAAAAAAAAAAAAAAAATCGCGATTCTGCCCGCAGGGACCGAATGTCCGGGACAAGGAGGGATTCCTCGTTAACACAAGTTATTACGTCTCTCCGTTTTTACTATTGTTTGCAGTGGGACCACAACAGAGGTATCCCCTCTATTCTTCCCTTCTTTTACATCCCCCCCCCCCTTTATATTGTTGTGTATACCCTTTGTTATACTGTAAAATGTAACCAAAATAAAGATTATATATATTAAAAAAATAAATAAAAAAATCAGAGATAATGATGATTATCATTTCATGCAGAATGGTGAAGCTCTAAATTGTAGCATTTAGGAGACGAAACACGAGGAACTCATTTATCACTAGGCTGTGATTATTACGAAGTTCTGGGTTCATTTGCATTATATGCTCCAAACAAAGCCTTGTATCCACCTAAAAAACAACAACAACCTCTCTGTATCCGTTTAGAAACATGTCTTGTGGTAAAAACAAATCTGATGCTCCATAGAAAGCTTCAGAATGGTTATGAAACAAACAGTTTCAGTACTGATCTCTCCGATACGGTCAGTCTCACTATAGAAATTGGTTTATTTATTGCACTGAAATAACAAAACAGTGCCGCGCTGCCAATATGATGCAATGCTAATAATCAAATAAACGATTAAACCTGCAACAACGTGCAAGCTACAATGGGCCGGATTCAGCAAGAATTTACGCCGGCGTATCTATAGATACGCCGCGTAAATTCAAAGCTGCGCCGGCGTATCTTTCTGTATTCAGAAAGGAAGATACGCCGAAATTAGGCTAAGATCCGACTGGCGTAAGTCTCTTACGCCGTCGTATCTTAGGGTGCATATTTACGCTGGCCGCTAGGTGGCGCTTCCGTTGTTTTCGGCGTAGAATATGCAAATGACCTAAATACGCCGATTCACAAACGTACGTGCGGCCGGCGGAATTTTTTTACGTCGTTTGCGTAAGGCTTTTCCGGCGTAACGTTGCTCCTGCTTCTATGAGGCGTACGCAATGTTAAGTATGGACTTCGTTCCCACGTCAAATTTTTTTACGTCGGTTGCGCAAGTCGTTCGCGAATAGGACTGGACGTAATTTACGTTCACGTCGAAAGCAATGACGATTTGCCAACGTCATTTGGAGCATGCGCACTGGGATACTTCCACGGACGGCGCATGCGCCGTTTGTTAAAAACGTCAAAAACGTGGGGTCACTACTATTTTACATAGTACACGCCCCCCAACTAGCCTATTTTGAATTAGGCGGGCTTACGCCGGCCCAGTTACACTGCGCCGCCGTAAGTTTCAGCGCAAGTTCTATGTGAATACATAACTTGCTGCTCAAACTTACAGCGGCGTAGTGTATCTGAGATATGCTACGCCCGCCTAAAGATAGGCAAATTCTCTCTGAATCTACCCCAACGTGCACAATCAATTATTCCGATTGGGCGTAACAATATACCTCCCCTAGAGAGTTAATAGTACCTAATCCATCGATTAGAATGGCATAACACTGAAAAAAGTGATTAAAACATTTCAAATCGCGACGTTGATATTATTAACCACTTGCCGCCCGTCGTGTAGCAGAATGACGGCGGCAAAGCGGTTGCAATATCCTGACCGTACGTCATATGACGTGATCAGGATAACACAGCCGGTGCGCTCCCGCGGGGGGCGTGCAGCGCGGCGATCGGAGGTGCTGTGCGTCCATCTGACACACAAACTCTGATCGTGGTATGAAGCCTCTGACGGAGGTTTCTTACCACGTGATCAGCTGTGACCAATCACAGCTAAACATTGCGTGAACCAGGAAGTGCCGGTAAATGGCTCGCCTCTGTTTACGCTGACAGGGAGAGCCAATCGGCGGCTCTGCCTGTCAGAGGGGGGGGGGGGTGGGGTCTGCCAGGAAACGCGTAGCCACTAGATGCCAACAGTCTACCTGTCTATATTTCATATGTTCTTTAATTGATTTATTTTACCATGTATATCTGCCATGTCTGTTTTTTTATTTTGTATTGCATGCTATGAGCAGCATATTTAGAGTAAGCCTTGTGACTACCTATCTATTTAATACGAAATATCTGATATGTATTTAAGATTGTAATAAAAAAAATATGTACCGTATTTAGAGTAAGCCTTGTGACTACCTATCTATTTAATACGAAATATCTGATATGTATTTAAGATTATAATAAAAAAAATTATGTACCGTATTTTCTGGCGTATAAGACAACTTTTTGCATCCAAAATCATGCCCCAAAAGTCGGGGGTCGTCTTATACGCCGGGTACATGTCTGTCAGACGGCGGCCATCCATTATTCAAAAGCCGCGCCTCCTCCTCTGACTGTTCCGTGATAGGCGGAACACTAATTTTCCCAGCAGAGCCTCTGTTCAGTGTTCCGCCTATCACGGATGCCTTCTCATCCTCGGCTTCGGACGAGAGGACATCCGTGATAGGCGGAACACTGAACAGAGGCTCTGCTGGGAAAATTAGTGTTCCGCCTATCACGGAACAGCCTGAGGAGGAGGCGTGGCTTTTGAATAATGGAATCACCGCCGTCTGACATACTCTGCAAACAGGAGAAGGTAGGGAGATCATCGAGGCAGGGAATGAAATGGCACAGTGAGGCATGTATGGATGGCACAGTGAGGCATGTATAGATGGCACAGTGAGGCATGTATAGATGGTACAGTAAGGCATGTATAGGTGGTACAGTGAGGCATGTATAGATGGCACAGTGAGGCATGTATGGATGGCACAGTGAGGCATGTATGGATGGCACAGTGAGGCATGTATAGATGGCACAGTGAGGCATGTATAGGTGGTACAGTGAGGCATGTATAGGTGGTACAGTGAGGCATGTATAGGTGGTACAGTAAGGCATGTATAGGTGGCACAGTGAGGCATGTATAATGGCACAGTGAGGCATGTATAGATGGCACAGTGAGGCATGTATAGATAGTACAGTGAGGCATGTATAGATGGCACAGTGAGGGGTCGTCTTATACAGTGAGTATATCCCAAAACCAACATTTTAGCTGGAAAATTAGGGGGTCGCCTTATACGCCCAGTCATCTTATACGCCGGCAAATACGGTACTTCAATTACATTTTTATGTTATTCCCTTTGACATGGCGCTCCCTCATTTAAAGTCCCACAAACCCCTTTTTTCTATATACCACCAAAAGAAAGCTGTATTTGTAAAAAAAAAAAAAAAAGAAGGATGTCAATTTTATTTGTGTACAGCGTAGCACGACCGCGCCTAATTGTCAAAGTACCATGCCGCAAAAAGTGGCCTGGTCATGAAGGGAGGGAGGGGGGAGGGGGGGAACCTTCTGGGGCTGAATCGGTTAATGCACTTGTTCCTAGTGAACACCGTAGACCACATTCCTCTAAATAAATGCCCAGCCCACGAAAAGCCCGCCCTGGTAACAGCTCCAATTTACTCCCATCTTCATTAAAAAAAAAAGTCTGTGACCCTTTTCTGTGCCGCCGCATTGAGCCAACTTGGAAAGTTCACCCTAAAAGGAGCCTTTGTCTTTTAATCCCGATCTCGTTTACAAAAGCCCTCCGGGTTATTTTTTTATTTTTTTTCCCTAGCACAAGAACAAATTGTTACATATTTATCTGTTATTCCAACACCTCATCATTTCCTTATGCTTTATGACCGCTCTTAAAAAAATTCAGCCATAAAATGCAAAATTTGTAACCAGCCTTTTTTGAAAAAAAAAAAAAAAAACTCTCTAATAAAACCAAATGTGGATTTTGGCAGACAAAGCTTGTTTTTTTTATGTTTTCCTTAGTTTTGTGTCCGTTTAAAAAAAAAGGAAAAAAGTAAATAAAATAATCCTTCCTGTCGCCAGCAGGTGCAGAACTGTTGTAGGTCTGTATTTCAGGTCGCCTTGTGAGTAAAACTCTAAACCAAACCTTCTACACATAAAGAATTCCTTATTATGTGTCCTGGGAGACATTATTAAGGCTGCTTAAGGATGTAAAATGCATCAGCAGGTATAAGACGGGGCGCAGCTGTCTGGAGCGAGATAAAAAAAAACACACAACAGTCAACAGAAGAGAAACAAAAGGAATATTTAAAAAGGGAGAGCAGAATAAAAAACTGATTTCTTCAGATTTGTCTTTGAGAAATATGGGCGGCGAACACGAAGCCGACGCTCACAATGGACCAATCCCAGTCCTTCATCCCAACCAAATGATGAAGCGCCCCCTGTAGTGACACCTCGGTTTTCAGGAGCTTTATTCTTTAGGTTCTATACCCATTAGCCCAGAACATGTTCATTAACCCCCCTGGCGGTATTCCCGAGTCTGACTCGAGGTGAGATTTTCATACCAAAAGCGGTAACCCCGAGTCAGACTCGGGCTTGCCTCGCTGCAGCAGCAGACAAAGTTACTTACCTTGTCCCTGGATCCAGCGATGCCACCGCGATGTGTGAGCGAGCGGGACCTCGCTCGATTCACACAGTGTCCTCCTGTGCCGCCGATCTCCGTTCCCTGCGACGTTACGACGCACGGGAGCGGAGAACGGCGCCAAATTCAAAAAGGTAAACAAACACATTACATACAGTATACTGTAATCTTATAGATTACAGTACTGTATGTAAAAAATACACCCCCCCCCCCCCCCCTTGTCCCTAGTGGTCTGCCCAGTGTCCTACATGAACTTTTATATAATAAAAACTGTTCTTTCTGCCTGCAAACTGTAGATTGTCCATAGCAACCAAAAGTGTCCCTTTATGTCAAAAATGGTTTTAGAGCAGCTAGAAAACAGCGATAATAAATTATAATCACTTGCAGAATTGTGCGATAGCAATTTGTGGGGAAATTCGTCATAAAAAAATAAAAGTAATGACAGCGACAATTCTGCAACTGAGCAAATTTCAGTGATTTTGAGTTGATTACAATAATTGTTATTATAATTTTATTATTACTTGTTATAATTATTTATAATTATTATAATAATTTATTATATTATAATTTATCATTTTGTTTTTAAAAAAAATGTCATACCCGGGATGCCTACTAGACTCTTGTTTGGTCAGATTTAAGTGAGTTATTCCTAAAAATTACAGACCTACAGTATAAAATGCCAAATTTCCTTGCAAATAATGGTACCGCTTTCAGCACCTTTTTTCTGAAATAATCATACCGCCAGGGAGGTTAATGCTGGATAAGTGATAGGTCACCTTCCCTCTGAAAAGCGCATACATGGCACGATTCAGGAAAACGTACTGCATAGCATTCCCTTTACTATGAGCGTATCTGTGGCAAGATCCAAACAAGTGACAGAAATGACAAATCGTGACAAAGTATCCTTTGTTTTTATCAGTGCTGAAGCTGTGCTTAAATAGGCAAGCAGAGGGCCAAGGCAGGGCCGCCATCACGCCATCCGGAGGGTACAGGCATTACACCTGTAAGGGGCCCAAATATCCCCAGGGGCCCGGACGCCCCCTCGTTCGCAGCTCGCGGCTGGACAGAGGAGAGGAAAGATGACACTTCCTTTGGTTCTCAGCGTGCTCGGCCGGAGAGAGGATAGGTGAGATAGATGACCCAGCAGCACCCGCACCCAACCGCCACTCCCCCCCCCCCCCCCCCCCCGGTCTTAGCATGCTCAGCTGGAGAGGTGAGATAGATGACTCGGCAGCACCGCCCCCAACCTCAGCGTGCACGGCTGGAGAGGGGGGTCCAGGCCTAAAGCTTTGTAAGGGGCCCCAACATTTCTGATGGCTGCCCTGGGCCAAGGAGTAAAAGATCACTGTTGATTTTAACCACCTGCCTACCGGGCACTTTCACCCCCTTCCTCCCCAGGGGGCAGCACAGTGGTGTAGTGGTTAGTTAGCACTTTTACCTAGCAGCAAAGGGGTCGCTGGTTCAAATCCCGACCACTACACCATCTGCCTGGAGTTTGCATGGGTTTCCTCCGAGTACTCCGGTTTCTTCCCACATTTCAAAGACATGCCGGTAGGTTAATTGGATCCTGTCCAAACTGGCCCAGTATATATATGTATATCTGTGTGTACGACTGTGTGTCCCAAGCGTGTCGAGATCCTACGGGGTAAATGACCGCACCAGCCAGGAAGACACTGGCTGCAAAAAGCGCCTAGAGGCGATTCAGTATGTGTAGCGCTATACAAGTCAGTCATTCATTCATTAAATTTTCAGCTTTCACCGCGGCCTTACTTTGAATGACAATTGCGCTGTCATGCAACGCTGGAACAGAGGCTAAATTTTGTCATTAATCATTAGTCTGGGCCAAACAACAGCTCAGACCCCACTAAATTTAAAGCAGCGCCTGTTTGACAGGAGCAGGACGCTACACAAATACATGGCACAGCAGGCACATATCAGGAAAATAAAGTGTTGGGGTAACAACAAAAGTAAACTGAAGTTTAGAATGTTATGACCAGTATTGGAGACCGGGACCATGACAGCACATAGACCAGGCAATGGTTTTCACACGCTACACCCAAATCCTTTAGAGCCCATTCACACCTAGGCGTTTTGTCGCCTGTAGTGTGACGCCCGCTGCCGCCCCGACACGCCAGAGGGATGATTTAACATTGCCCTCACATCTCCACGCCTGCCGCCTGAAAAAAAGTCCTGGACCTTTTTTTCAGGCGGCTTTCGGCATAGGAGATGGGAACCATCTCCATAGGGGGACAATCTAGGGGCACATCTAGGCAGACAATCGCGGCGTTTTGACGCGGCAAATCGCGGTACAAAACGCTGCTATTTGTCGCCGCAATTCGCGGGACAAAACGCCGCGATTTTGTCCGCCTAGATGTGAATGCAGCCTTAGGCTGCTTGTAAAACACTTGTAGTGCAAAGCTAAAATAAATAGTATAACCAAGAACCCACATTTTGCTTTACAGTAAAAGGTTATCTGGTGCTGTGATAATACTCAGATTGTGGTATTTGTTTATACATTGCATATGAATGGTTTAACTCATGTGAGATTTACTGAGCTAGCGGCGTTCGAAATTTCTTATCTGGAATTTTATCGTGAATTATCTTGAACATTACGCAACACCAGAAAGTGATGATGTTGCAGTTTGTGATCATCGGTATCGGTAATTTACCTCCAATAGTGCAGCTGCCGGGTCCCCCTGCAGGCTTTTCCCCAGCTTGTCCACTTCATCTAGGAGGAACACGGGGTTATTCACTCCGACAGTCTTCAGTCCATTTATTATACGGCCAGGCATGCTGCCCACATAGGTACGTCTGTAATACACATGACATCAGATAAATAATATATACTCTGTACAAGGTTATCAATATGTTCAATAAACCTTCCCCTGTGTGAAATACATATCTGCGACATCATCCACACTACATGCAGTGGCGGCTGGTACTCAAATTTTTTTGGGGGGCACAAACTGAAAAATACTGAAACCCCCCCCATGAATTGGAGCCAATGTGCCCATCAACAGCCGCCACTGTGCCCCATCAACAGCCGCCACTGTGCCCCATCAACAGCCGCCACTGTGCCCCATCAACAGCCGCCACTGTGCCCCATCAACAGCCGCCACTGTGCCTCATCAACAGCCGCCACTGTGCCACCAATAGTCGCCACTGTGCCCATCAACAGCCGCCACTGTGCCCCATCAACAGCCGGGCCACTGTGCCCCATCAACAGCCGGGCCACTGTGCCCCATCAACAGCCGGCCACTGTGCCCCATCAACAGCCGGCCACTGTGCCCCATCAACAGCCGGCCACTGTGCCCCATCAACAGCCGGCCACTGTGCCCCATCAACAGCCGGCCACTGTGCCCCATCAACAGCCGTCACTGTGCCCCATCAACAGCCGTCACTATGCCCCATCCACGACCGCCACTGTGCCTCATCAACAGTCGCCACTGTGCCACCAATAGTCGCAACTGTGCCCATCAACAGCCGCCACTGTGCCCCACCAATAGCCGCCACTGTGCCCCACCAATAGCCGCCACTGTGCCCCACCAATAGCCGCCACTGTACCCCACCAATAGCCGCCACTGTACCCCACCAATAGCCGCCACTGTACCCCACCAATAGCCGCCACTGTACCCCACCAATTGCCGCCATTGTCATTCCCCGCTCGCCACCTGCCCAGCGGTTTCCTTCATGCGTCTCCTCCCATCAGGCATCCAATCACAGTGCCTGTCGTTTCAGCCAACCAGGTGATGGGTAACAGACCCGAGCACCCGATTGGCGGAGAGGCAGTTCAGTGTTAGGAAAGCGAATATTCATTTCATGAATTCATATAACACACCTGGGTGAACTGCGAGTGCCAAGCATGGCACTCGCAGGTCACCTTAGTTGATGCCTATTAGAGCCTATGGCTCCAATCAGGTGCTTCAAAAACACATAGTTATCATAGTTGATATTATTTCATCTCATTCTGCACCTTAAAAATCCCAATGTATCCTCTTGTATCCATGAAAAGCCAAATGTTTTCCCAGCTGTGCTCCCGAGGTTTTGGCAATGCGTACCAAGCTTGGATCAGACTGTTGTCTCTACACACACCACCTTGGATCTGCGGTCTTTGGATAAAACGAGCCTATCGCGTGAATTTTCTTATCTGGTGTAACATGCAGAAGAACATCGGTGTAGCGGCTGATGTATGTGTACACACATCCATAAACTAAACTAAATGGTTTGTTGGATTCATCTTTATCTACAGTCATACTTCTGTTACTACGTGAAAAATTCCTCACATGAAAGATGGGCAAAATCTCCACTCAGCTCACCGCAAATGTTTATTTTTTCAAACCACGAGGCCAGAACAAGCTACTATAAACTTGTAATAAATCAACGTGCCAAGATGGATAGGGAGGGTAGGTGTTTAAAGAGCAACTCTAGGCAACTTGTAATCTGTGAAGGGCTTGGCTATCTCAGGGAGATAATACACGCTCATGTAGTTGAACAAGGTCACTTTAAACCTGCATTGTAAAAGAATTCCTTCTAGCCATACAATCACCGGCCACTTTACTAGGTACACCTTGCTAGTACCGGGTTGGACCTCCTTTTGCCTTCATTCTTGGTGGCACAGATTCAACAAGGTGTTGGAAATGTTCCTCAGAGATTTTCCTCCATAGGGACATGATGGCATCACACAACTGCTGCAGATTTGTCGGCTGCACATCCAGGGCCGATCCTAGGCAGGGTGCACAGGGTGCTTTGCACCCAGGCGCCTGCAGAGGTGGGGGCGCCAAAGTGTTCTCCACTCCCTCCTTCTCTTCTCTCCTTGTTTGTGCCCATCCAGAACTAGTGTTCTGAGCATAGGTGTGTGTCTGTCCAGAACTGATGTGTCTCTGACCATCTCCTGTACTGTGTCTGCAGTCTCTGACCATCTCCTGTACTGTGTCTGCAGTCTCTGATCATCTCCTGTACCGTGTCTGCAGTCTCTGACCGTCTCCTGTACTGTGTCTGCATTCTCTGACCGTCTCCTGTACTGTGTCTGCAGTCTCTGACCGTCTCCTGTACTGTGTCTGCAGTCTCTGACCGTCTCCTGTATAATGTTTGCAGTCACTGACCATCTCTTGTACTATGTCTGCAGTCTCTGACCATCTCCTGTACCATGTCTGCAGTCTGACTGTCTCCCATACTATGTCTGCAGTCTCTGACTATCTCCTGTATCATGTCTGTAGTATGTCTGGGGGTCTTTCTAACAGACTCTCTAACAGAAGCCCTCTCTGTGTCCATCAGAGGGGCCCCCCCTCCAGGTCCCAAGAAAGTACTCCGCTTCTCTTCCTGTATTTTGTTTATTGTTAAGAGATCATGTAAGGATCCCAGGGTAATGATGACTTTGTGGGGGAGCATCTCTGTGGTTGAGTTATTGCCATATAAACATTTGTAAAGGGGAGGAGTTAGTAAGATGACCACGCCCATGTGGGGGCGTCAGAAATATTTCTGCACCCAGGCGCCTGTGACCCTAGGATCGGCCCTGTGCACATCCATGATGCGAATCTCTCGTTCCACCAAATCTCAAAGGTGTTCTATTGGAAGAGATGTGGTGAGTGTGGAGGCCATTGGAGTACAGTGACCTCATTGCCCAGTGGCGAGATGATTGGATCTTTGTGACATGGTGCATTATCCTGCTGGAAGGAGCCATCAGAAGATGGGGACACTGTAGTTATAAAGGGATGACATGGTCAGCAACAAACACTCAGGTGGGCTGTGACATTTATTTGGTACTGTATATACTCGAGTATAAGCCGACCCGAATATAAGCAGAGGCACCTAATTTTACCACAAAAAACTGGGAAGACTTATTGACTCGAGTATAAGCCTAGGGTGTCCATCTGCATGCCTCACTGTGTCCATGTCTATGCCTCACTGTGCCCATGACTAGACTGACGTTTGACATGGGAGTCTACGGAAGGGGAGCCCGGCTTTGAAAAATTAGTGCTCCCCAGCCGTAGATCCCCCAGACAACAAACTTTGCACACTTGTAGAGGACAACTGGGGCTACATGTGTGCCAAGTACCGGGTCCAGGAGACCTATGACCGACCAGTACCGGGTCCACAAAGTCACCGCAGAAATTACCGTTAAACATGGGAGTCTATGAAAGGGGTGCTCCGGATTTGAAAAATTGGTGCTCCCCGGCCGTAGGTCCCCCAGACAACAAACTTTGCACACTTGTAGAGGAAGAGTGGGGCTATATGTGTTCTAAGTTTGGCCGGCCGGTACCGGGTCCCCAAAGTCCAGGAGATCAGGCGCAAAAAGATGACTCGAGTTAAGAGCCAGGGAGGGGCATTTTCAGCACAAAAAAAAAATGTGCTGAAAAACTCGGCTTATACTCGAGTATATACGGTACCAAGGGGCTTAAAGTGTGCCAAGAAAATATCCCCCCCACCACCACCAGCCTAAACCGGTGATACAAGGCAGGATGGATCCATGTTTTCATGTTGTTTACACCAAATTCTGACCCCACCATTTGAATGTCGGAGCTGATAAAAGAGACTCATCAGACCAGGTAATGTTTTTCCAATCTTCTATTGTCCAATTTTCTTGGACCATTCTGTGTAAACCTGAGAGATGGTTGTGTGGAAATCCCAGTAGATCACCAGTTTAAAAACTCAGATCGGCCCGTCTGGCACCAACAACCATGCCACGCTCAAAAGTCACTTAAAGGGGTTGTAAATGTATTTTTTCTTTTTTTTTTAAATAACGAACATGCGATACTTACTTACAGAGTGGCCCCAATCCTCCTCTTCTGGGGTCCCTTGGCGGCTGTCTCGGCTCCTCCCCGCAAGTGCTAACTGCCCTCTGGGAAGCGCTGTCCCAAAGGGGTTAGCTTGCGGGCGTGCTCCCGTGTGATACAGTGGTGGTTATAGCCACCAAGTGTATCACTTAAGATGATGCCGAGTAATACAGTGAGTGGCTATGGCCGCCGGCTGTATCACGGGAGCGCGCCCACAAGCACTCAACACCATGTGAGCTCGCTCGCTCGCATGAAGGTGTTGAGTCCTTGCGGGGAAGAGCCGAGACAGCCGCCGAGGGACCCCAAAAGACCAGGTTCGGGGCCACTCTGTACAAAACGAGCTGCACAGTGGAGGTAAGTATAACATGTTTGTTATTTAACCACTTGCTTACTGGGCACATAAACCCCCTTCGTTTCCAGACGAAATTTCAGCTTCCGGCACTGCGTCGCTTTAACTGACAATTGCACGGTCGTGCGACGTGGCTCCCAAACAAAATTGGCGTCCTTTTTTCAACACAAATAGAGCTTTATTTCGGTGGTATTTGATCACCTCTGCGGTTTTTATTTTTTGCGCTATAAACAAAAAAAGAGCGACAATTTAAAAAAATATATATATTTTTTTTACTTGTTGCTATAATAAATATCCCAATTTAAAAAAAAAAAACTATTTTTTTTCTCAGTTAAGGCGATATGTATTTTTCAACGTATTTTTGTAAAAAAAATAAAATAATCGCAATAAGCGACTGGTTTGCGCAAAAGTTATGGGGGATAGATTTATGTTTTTTTTTTTTTTTTTACTAGTAATGACGGCGATTTGAGATTTTTTTGTCAGGGCTGCGATATTGCGACGAAAGTATCGGACACTTTTGACACAATTTTGGGACCATTCACATTTATACAGCGATCAGTGCTATAAAAATGCACTAATTACTGTATAAATGTGACTGGCAGTGAAGGGGTTAACACTAGGGGGTGAGGAAGGGGTTAAATGTATTCCCTCATTGTGTTCTTACTGTGTGGGGGGAGGGGGGTGACTGGGGGAGGTGACCGATGCTGTGTCCCTATGTAAAGAGACACAGCATCGGTCTCCTCTCTCCCTCACAGCACGTGGAGCTCGGTGTTTACACACAGAGCTCCACGTCCTGCTGTGTTTACCGACGATCGCGAGTGTCTGGCGGACATCACAGCCGCCAGGCACTCGCATCGGCTCCCGAGCGATGCGCCGGGCACGTTGTTTCCCCGCTGCGCGCCCCCAGCGGCGCGCACGGGGAACAACAACAGCAGGACGTCCATAGACGTCCACCCGGCAGTTGAGAGCCGCGCTGTGGACGTCTTTCGACCATAGCGCGGATCTCAACTGGTTAAAAAAAAAAATATCATTAGTGACCCTTTAAGCAGGCCTTACTGGTACTTCTAAGTGGAGAAAAAAAGTATGCAAAAAAAATAAAACCAATTCTTTTAGGATTTTACACATATATTGTGTGTACAGCAATGGAACAACAAGGACATGACCCTGGTGGAAAGAGACAGCGCCCATCTTGTGTAACATGGGGTCTACAATATAAAGACGGATCTAATAAAAGAAGGCGTACGCCAAATCTCGTGCAGCTTCACAGTGAATTGGTCTGTTGTCGTTTTATTGCAGAACAGACGACTATTCATGAGTCTAAATAGGCTCATGTGATCATCATCAGAGTATCAGGGTCCAAAAAAAAAAAAAAACTTTCACAGAACAAAAGTTGGGACTTTTAGGAAAAAAAAAAATGACATTTAAATATTATGGCCCAGATTCACAGAGAGCAAGGCGCACATTACGCCGCCGTAGAGCAAACACCGTACGCCACGCCAACGTAGCGCGGAGAGGCAAGCATTGCATTCAGCAAGCCAGTGCTCCCAACGCTGCGCCAGCGTGGCGTGGGTTTCGAGGGCGCACGCCGGCGTAGGTGGAAGTAGGCTTGACCCCATGCAAATGAGGCGTGACCCCATGCAAATGATGGGCCGAGCGCCAGACAGGTACGCATCACGAACTGCGCATGCGCCGTGACGTGGACGCATGCACAGCACCCCCCTGCCCCGGCTCACAACCACGCCGGCACAACTGCCTAAGCTACGCCGGATCACAGCGTACGCCGTGAACATAACGTACGCCCAGCCAGACACACGTCCAATGCACAATACGCCGGCTTGTGTTCCCTGGTGCAGACCTGTGCATGTCTGTTGCCGGGATGCACCTCATTTATGGGGAATAACTTTACGCCGGACGTACAACTTATGCGCATCTCGCGTAGCATGCGCCGGGCACACACACGTTCGCGAATCGCCGTATTTCCCTCATTTGCATGTTTGAATGGCTAATGAATGGGAGTAGCACCATGTGCCCAGCCCATATGTGCGCCCACCCTACACCAGCGTGTGCAGGCTACGTCGGCGAGGGTGTAGCCTGTTTTTAGGCGCATGTTGGTTCGTGGGCCTGCCGCACACATACGCCGACGCACATTTGCACTTACGTCGGTGTAACGCGTTATACGTCGGCGTAAGTGCTTTGTGAATCTGGACCTATATTTAGCTCTTTCAGCTTTGTAAAGTGCGATGTGGTGACCTGCAGGGTGGTGCCGTCCACGTCTGCTTTTCCCCCCCTCCTTGTACATCGCCCAGCATTGTGCCCATTTGGTGACTGGCATTGACGTTGTTGAGTTGCTGATGAAGGTGGGGTGATCTCCCTGCTGTCAAAATACAAAAAGGCTCAGCGGGAGTCATCCCCCCCCCATTCACAGGGCTGCCAATAAGGGGGTACCACCAGTCCCCCTTCAATTTAACAGGGAGGACCAGGGAGCTTTATGTTCCATTACAAGGTACAGACAGTTTGTAATGCTTCATTGCGGCTTCCAAGTTTATCCATTACTAAAAGTTACAGTGGAACCTCGGAATACGAGTATAATCCGTTCCAGGAGAATGTTCGTAATCCAAAGCACTCGCATATCAAAGCGAGTTTCCCCATAGAAGTCAATGGAAACGAAAATAATTTGTTTCACATTGACTTCAATGGCATGCAATACCGCATACGGCCAGAGGTTCCACTGTACATTTACCTGGGCCCCATGAGTTCACCCGAGGGGCCCTGGAAATGGTAGCAGTAGGAAACTTTTTTTTATATTCCCGAAGGAAGACAGATAATCACACAGGATGCAGCGACTTAGTGACTGCCTGTAAAGGATCAGCCATCTTTGATGTGGAGGGCACAGCACAGGGATCCAGGCAGCGGCAGGTGCACAGTTTGTTTTTCTGGTAAGGGGTACAGTCAGTACAATAAGACACAACCCTGGAGGCATGCCTATTATAATAAACAGAAAAGTCAGTGCTACTACCCATACACCAAATAGATAGATAGCAGAGCTCCCAGGTGCTCGATCCAGAGTCGCTGGCTGAGTAGAGTAATGAGGAAAAAAATTATCCGCACTCCAGTTGTTGCTCTTAAAATATCTTCATTTTATTAAATAGCCACAGTGAACAAACGCAGATTAAGTCAGTTGACATGTTTCAGCCTATAAGGCCTTAGTCATAACCCTTATGACTAAGGCCTTATAGGCTGAAACGCGTCAAATGACTTAAAGGGGTTGTAAAGGTTTGTCTTTTATTTTCTAAATAGGTTCCTTTAAGCTCGTGCATTGTTGGTTCAATAACCTTTTATTTCGATTTCCCTTCTAAATGCTTTTTCTCTTTGTTTGAATTGGTCACTTCCTGTTTCTCCCCAGTAAGCTTTCCACCATCATCTGAGTGGTGGAAAGTCATTTAGAACAGCTTACTGAACACCTTACTGAGGAGAAACAGGAAGTGAGAAATTCAAACAAAGAAAACAAAGAAAAACATTTTTTAGAAGGGAAATGGAAGAAAAAGGTAAGTGAACCAACAATGCACGAGCTTAAAGCAACATATTTAGAAAATAAAAAACAAACCTTTACAACCCCTTTAATCTGCAATTGTTCACTGTGGCCATTCAATAAAATGAACTTTTAAGAGCAACAAGCGGAGTGCGGATCATTTTTTTCTCATGCATATTATAATATAGCTAGGACCTCTACTGTGTGATCATCATTATGATGATAATCAGTGTAGAGCCAAGTGTAATTTGAGACCAGAGTGGAGGGAAAGGGCACACCTCCCTACATAGTCTCCTAGGAGAATATGCACAGCTGAGGCGGTTAGCCACCTCCTGTGTACTGGGGGGGGGGGGGGCAGCGGCATGAGGCAATCTTGTGAGATTCTGTGGTGTTGGAATGACCTGTCAGAAGGAAACAAAAAACACACTCTGTGCTTTGGATTGTGGCAAGTATATACTATAGAGCAGGGATATGCAATTAGCGGACCTCCAGCTGTTGCAAAACTACAAGTCCCATCATGCCTCTGGGTGTCGCGCTTGAGGCTGTCAGAGTCTTGCTAAACCTCATGGGACTTGTAGTTCTGCAACAGCTGGAGGTCCACCAATTGCATATCCCTGCTGTAGAGGGATGCGCTCTGCTCATTTTTCATTTCAGAAGTTTACAAACCACCTTTAATCAAAAACGTGATGAATTGCACAAGATCAGAGCCCCGTACCTGCAGCCAATCTCCTTACCTGTGCCCACGGATATCAGACTGGTCACACACTCCACCCAACGCAATCCTGTGGAACTCTCTGCCCAAAGTCTTGGCAATGGATCTTCCTACGCTGGTTTTGCCCACGCCAGGGGGTCCAACGAAGCAGAGGATAGGGCCCTTGAGGTCGTTTTTTAGCTGACGTACAGCCAGGTATTCTAGAACTCTCTTCTTCAGCTTTGCCATGGCGTAGTGATCATTATCCAGGAGAATCCGTGCAGCGCGGATATCCAAGCGATCTGCAACAGATTTATACAGAGATTTTAAAATAGGGTTGCATGAGCAAATTACTGTTTTGAAAAAAATAAAAATAAAGACCTTTACATGCGAGAAGAACTAATTTGAAATTAAAACATTTATGAGGTTGACTTTTTTTTTTTTTTAGACATGATTGATTATCCACTTAAGACCCGGACCAAAATGCAGCTAAAGGACCTTGCCCCTTTTTCGATTCGGCACTGCGTCGCTTTAACTGACAATTGCGCGGTCGTGCGACGTGGCTCCCAAACAAAATTGGCGTCCTTTTTTTTTCCACAAATAGAGCTTTCTTTTGGTGGTATGTGATCACCTCTGCGGTTTTTATTTTTTGTGCTATAAACAAAAATATAGCCACAATTTTGAAAAAAATGCCATTTTTTTTTCTTTTTGCTATAATAAATATCCCCCTATTATGTAGACGCTATAACTTTTGTGTAATATACACTTATTGCCATTTTTGAAATTTTTATTTATTTTTTATATATTTTTTGGGGATATTTATTATAGCAAAAAGTACAAAATATTGCTTTTTTTTTCAAAATTGTCGCTCCTTTTTTGTTTATAGCGCAAAAAATAAAAACCGCAGAGGTCATCAAATACCACCAAAATAAATCTCTATTTGTGGGGGGAAAAAAAGGACGTTTGGGTACAACGTCGCATGACAGCGCAATTGTCAGCTAAAGCAATGCAAAAAATGCTCTGGTCAGGAAGGGGGTAAATTGTTCCGGGGCTGAAGTGGTCAATCATAAACCAGCCATTAGTGTCCCAGCAGCATGGCACAAAAAAAGTGTCCCCACCTCCACAAACCTGGCAGTTTCACACTGGAGCGGTTTGCAGGCGCAATTGCGCTAAAAATAGCGCCTGCAAACTGACCCTAAACAGCCGCTGCTGTCTCTCCAGTGTGAAAGCCCCGAGGGCTTTCACAAGCGGTGCGCTAGCATGACGGTACAAAAAAGTCCTGCTAGCCGCATGTTTGGAGCGGTGAAGGAGCGGTGTGTATACCGCTTCTGCCCATTGAAATCAATGGGAAACCGCAGCTATACCGCCGGCAATGCACCTCTGCAGAGGCGCTTTGTGGTGGCTTTTAACCCTTTCTCGGCCGCTAGCTGGGGTAAAACCGCCCCGCTAGCAGCTGAATAGCGCTGCAAAATCAGCGGGAAAGCGGTGCTTTACCGCCAACGCCGCCCCTGCCCCAGTGTGAAAGGGGCTTAACCCTTCCGCACTCCATCCATAAAAAGAAAAAAAGTGGCGGCTGAAGTCCCGTTTTCGTGCCTGTCTATTAGCTTCATCTTTTGGTAAAGAATGTGGCCCAGATTCACAAAGCACTTACGCCGACGTAAAACACGTTACGCCCGACGTAAGTGCAAATGTGCGCCGGCGTATGTGTGTGGCAGACCCACGAACCAACATGCGCCTAAAGACAGGCTACACCCCCCCGACGTAGCATGCACACGCTGGCGTAGGGTGGGCGCACATATGGGCTGGGCGCATGGTGCCGCTCCCATTGATTAGCCATTCAAACATGCAAATGAGGGAAATACGCCGATTCACGAACGTGCGTGTGCCCGGCGCATGCTACGCCAGATGCGCGCAAGTTGTACGTCCGGCGTAAAGTTATTTCCCATAAATGAGGTGCAACCCGGCAACAGACATGCACAGGTCTGCACCAGGGAACACAAGCCGGCGTATTGTGCGTTGGACGTGTGTCTGGCTGGGCGTACGTTATGTTCATGGTGTACGCGGTGATCCGGCGTAGCTTAGGCAGTTGTGCCGGCGTGGAGGTGAGCAGGCGCAGGGGGGTGCTGTGCATGCGTCCACGTCACGGTGCATGTGCAGTTCGTGTATACGTACCTGTCTGGCGCTCGGCCCATCATTTGCATGGGGTCACGCCTCATTTGCATGGGGTCACGCCTCATTTGCATGGGGTCACGCCTTATTTGCATGGGGTCACGCCCACTTCCACCTACGCAGGCGCGCGCCTACAAAACCGACGCCACGCTAGCGCAGCGCTGGGAGCACTAGCTTGCTGAATGCAATGCTTGCCTCTCCGCGCTACGCCGGCGTGCGCCTTTGAAACCCACGCCACGCTGGCGCAGGGCTGGGAGCTTGCCTCTCGGCGCTACGTTGGCGTGGCGTTCGGTGTTTGCTCTACGGCGGCATAATGTGCGCCTTGCTCTCTGTGAATCTGGGCCTTTGTATTTAGAATGCAAGCCTGGTTCCTTTTAGCACTGGGATTTGGGTCAAGCAGGATGTTGGCTTGTTTTTCAAGCTGCTCCCCGCGGGAATACAGCGAAGAAGCTGAATTTCATTTATCCTTTAAATCTTTTTTTTTTTTTTTTTCCATGTTACTTTGTTCATTTTTTTTTTATTAAAAAGCAAAAAAAACGACTCCTTTGATCTTTTAAAAGTGTGCAGATTAAAGAAATCCTCTTGTGAAGGGGCCGTTTCACATGCAGAACAATGAAGCTCATGACACAATGTTTAGGTGTGGACTCGTCCGAGATCATTAAAGTGACGCCCACCTTCGGGACTACGAAGCTCGCCCTTGGAAGTGGCATTATCCGAGCGTGCAATTTGGGGTCTTGAAAGTAATGTACGGATTTGCCTCATGATCCCTTAATGAGCCCATACAAATGCTCCTTTTAAAGCCCTCGTTCACCAATGCCCACCATTTACTCCGGGTGACATATTTGCTGTGCATCCCACATCTCCTCAATTAGATTTAATTGCCGTTCTATTTGTTTTCTTCAAAGAAGATGTAAACCCGAAAATCGCTAACGTTTCAGATAAGCTTTTACATGTTCATTTTCAGGGCCCCCGTTCACAGTTGTGCGCTGTGGCAAAGTGGGCATTACTGCAACGCATCTTCTCTCTGTGCAGTGCATTGCAGGGCCATTCATTGCAAATTGCAGGGGTTGCATTACTTTAAAAGGGAATGCAAAACCGGTTTACAGTGAACAAAAGGCCGTGGACACCAGCCCTAATACTGAAAGATCAGCTGGGGCATAATATTCTTCATCAATGGCGGCCCGTCCAAAAAAAAAACGGGCCCTTTAAGGCTTTTAAAAATTCGTTCTGCAGCGCCGCAGTGCTTTGTGAATCCGGGCCAATGTGTGTCATTTTTTTGGATATGTGCTTTCTGAACCTCTTCTCTTGTTTTGCCTAAAGTGGTTCTAAAGGCTGAAGGCTGTTTTTTACCTTCATGTTCTATGCAACATAGAAGACCCCTGGGCTGGATTCAGGTAGGGGCGCGCATAGTTACGGCGGCACAGCATATTCTATTTACGCTACGCTGACGCAACTTACAGGAGCAAGTGCAGTATTCACAAAGCACTTGCTCCGTAAGTTGCGGCGGCGTAGCGTAAATGGGGCCGGCGTAAGCGCGCGTCATTCAAATGTGGAAGGGGGGCGTGTTTTATGTAAATATATGATGCGCCGTCCGTGTACATATCCCAGTGTGCATTGCTCCCGAGTACGCTGCAACGACGTATTGGTTTCGACGTGAACGTAAATTATGTCCAGCCCTATTCGCGGACGACTTACGCAAACGACGTAAAAAATAAAAATTTCGAAGCGGGAACGACGTCCATACTTAAAATTGGCTGCGCCTCCTAATAGCAGGAACAACCTTACGCCGAAAAAGCCGAACGTAAACGACGTAAATAAATTGCGCCGGGCATACGTACGTTTGTGAATCGGCGTATCTAGGTAATTAGCATATTCTACGCCGACAACAACGAAAGCGGCCAGCGGCAGACTGCACCCTAAGATACGATGGCGTAATAGACTTATGCCAGTCGTATCTTAGGCTAATGTCGGCGTATCTAGCCTTCTGAATGCAGAAAGTAGATACGCCGGCGCAGCTCTGAAATTACGCGGCGTATCTATGGATAGGCCGGCGTAATTCTTTACTGAATCTACCCCCCCTATTATTTTGAGCTTAGGTCTACTTTAGGCAGGTACAAAATGATGGATTTAGGACTGTTGTGGGCAGACTTTAAAAAAGGTACCAAAAGGAATTCAACATTTAGGCAGGTAACACTTTTGCGGTTGCAGCGCGGTTTCACGTCTGCCGCCACCGCCGATAACACAGCGTTCTATTTTCGCCGTGATCCGTGTCACCCCTGGCTGGAATGTCAGGCATCCCCTGGGAATGGAGCCTTGTTTTGTTCAGTCAAGCGGAGTGGAATCAGACTCTCTGCGCTGCTAAAGGTTACTCCGAGCTGTACGAAAACAATTAGCTGGCTCGCCACCAAGTTCTTGTCTTTCCGCTGTTCTCTTTGTTTTATTTTCTTTTTCCTGAAATCACGATGGCGAAACAGAGACCTCCATGAAAAAAAAAAAAAACCCTCGGAGGGTCTGGGAATGTTTTCTTTATGATCGGAAACTTTTCACCAATTGTGCAGATAAGGGCTGAACAAACATCATAGGTGAAATAAAGGAGATCTCTCTCAACTTTTTATGTTTTCACTCGATTGAAGTTACATTCCTTTCTACTCTTTATAGCACCATGCTATCGTTTTGAACCAATGTTCACCTAAAAATGCCCTAAAAAAAAAATTATATTGCTCTTTTCCGGCCCTCCCACTCCAGTGCTCTATGCAGGTGAGGGCTGGCAGCCTCAGGCCTGGGGGACGAGTCCAGACAAGTGGCCCATTGAACCGCGGAATCAGCGTAGCGTATCGTATTTACGCTACACCGCCGCAAGTTAGAGAGGCAAGTGCTGTACTCACAAAGCACTTGCGTCCCAAGTTACGGCGGCGTAGCGTAAATGTGCCGGCGTAAGCGCGCCTAATTCAAATTGGGAAGAGGTGGGCGTGTTTATGCTAATAGAGCATGACCCCACGTAATTGACGTTTTGAACGTACAGCGCATGCGTCGTCCGTGGACGTATCCCAGTGCGCATGCGTCGGATAGAATGCCTAAGATACGTCGAAAACACTGCCTACGACGTGAACGTAACTTACGCACAGCCCTATTCGCGTACGACTTACGCAAACGACGTAAAAAGATACGCTTGTTCCGACGTCCATACTTTGCATGGGCTGCGCCACCTAGAGACATGATTTATCTTTACGCCGGCGTATGTCTTGCGTAAACGGCGTAACTAATTGCGACGGGCGTACGTACGTGAATCGGCGTATCTTGCTCATTTGCATAGTCGACGCGGAAAACAACGGAAGCGCCACCTAGCGGCCAGCGTAAATATGCACCCTAAGATACGACGGCGTTGGAGACTTATGCTGCTCGTATCTTAGCCTAATTTAAGCGTATCTGGTTTCCAGAATACGCTTAAATATACGACGGCGTATCTCTTTGTGAATCTGGCCCCTTGTGTGTATAAAGGCAGGTGTCCCAAAACTTTTGGCAATATACTGTATATAAAAATTCAGGGTGTTGCAAGCCTCAATGGCTAGGACGGGGGAGACTATGCATAGCACTCCTATTGTTCAGGTGCTTCACCAGTTGCAAGGAGAATGGCACAAGCAAGCCACGGTTAATTAACCACTTGCTTACTGGGCACTTAAACCCCCCTGTCAATCTTTGAACAACAATTGCGCGGTCATACTACACTGTACCCAAATTAAAAAATTTCACAAATACAGCTTTCTTTTGGTGGTATTTGATCACCTCTGCGATTTTTATTTTTTGTTAAAAAAAAAAAAAAAAAAAAGATGAAAAAAATAAATACAAAACCGTTTTATATTTTGTTATAACATTTTGCAAACAGGTAATTTTTCTCCTTCATTGATGGGCGCTGATGAGGCAGCACTGGTGGGCACCGATAAGGCAGCACTGGTGGGCACCGATAAGGCAGCACTGGTGGGCACCGATAAGGCAGCACTGGTGGGCACCGATAAGGCAGCACTGGTGGGCACCGATAAGGCAGCACTGGTGGGCACCGATAAGGCAGCACTGGTGGGTGGCACTGGTGTGGACTGAGAGGTGGCACTGAAAGACATTGATAGGTGGCACTGGTGGGCACTGAGAAGTGGCACTGCTAGGTGCCATTGATGAGGCACTAATTGGCACCACTGGAGGGCATTGACCGGTGCCACTTGTGGGCATCGATGGGTGGCCCTGTTTTGCACTGGTGGGCACTGGCAGGCGGTACTGGTGGGTACAGATGAGGCAGATGTGCCTCTTCCTCTTTGGGACCGATGTCTCTTGCACAGAAGCCGGCAACAAAAAAAAAAACAAAAAAAACAGAGAACTGCTGTTTTACTTGTAATGTCAATGGCCACCACCAGATGGCACCAGGTAACAGAAAGCAGTTTGGGCCTTGACAAGTAAGGATGAGCTCTGGCGTGTTCGCATGCTACACGTGCAGAGCCCGCCAGGAAGTGTGCACGGCGCTGCGCTAATCACAGCCAGGGAGACATTTCCCGATCTCTGCAGCCGAGCATCGGGAAATGTCTCCCTGGCTGTGATTAGCGCAGCGCCGTGCACACTTTCTGGCGGGCTCTGCACGTGTAGCATGCGAACACGCCAGAGCTCATCCTTACTCACAAGGCTGCAGAGCCGCGGCCTAAATTACCGGCCGTCGTGGGCCCGCTGCGATCGCGCGGCGGTGGGGGCGCACGGAGACACAGGATCCTGTGCCTCCGTGTGCCCTCACCTCCCCCGCCGCGCAATCGGGGTGGACCCGCGACGGTCGGTAATTGATAATTGCAATTAATAAAAATGCAATAAAACTATCCCCTATTTTGTAAACGCTATAAATTTTGCGCAAACCAACCGATAAACGCTTATTGCGATATTTTATTTTTTTTACCAAAAATAGGTAGAAGAATACGTATCGGCCTAAACTAAGGAAAACATTTTTTTTTTTTTTTTAGATATTTTTTGGGGATTTTTATTATAGCAAAAAGTAAAAAATATTGCATTTTTTTCAAAATTGTCGCTTTATTTTTGTTTATAGCGCAAAAAATAAAAACCGCAGAGGTGATCAAATACCACCAAAAGAAAGCTCTATTTGTGGGGAAAAAAGGATGCCAATTTTGTTTGGGAGCCACGTCGCACGACCGCGCAATTGTCAGTTAAAGCGACGCAGTGCCGAATCGCAATGAGGGGCAAGGTTCTTTAGCTGCATCCGGGTCTTAAAGCGGGGGTTCACCCTTAGAGGGCACTTTTTCCCCTTAGATTCCTGCTCGTTATTACTACGTCGCTTCCGGGTATGGGCTGCGGGAATGGGCGTTCCTTCTTTATTGACAGTCTTCCGAGAGGCTTCCGACGGTCGCATCCATCGCGTCACGATTTTCCGAAAGAAGCCGAACGTCGGTGCGCAGGCGCAGTATAGAGCCGCACCGACGTTCGGCTTCTTTCGGCTATGAGTGACGCGATGGATGCGACCGTCGGAAGCCTCTCGGAAGAATGTCAATCAAGAAGGAACGCCCGCTCCCGAAGACCCATACCCGGAAGCGACGGAAGAAGATGCAGCTCGAAAACGGGTAAGTACGGCTCATATTTTAATACAAATAGCCGATTCCCCTAGACCGAACGAGCAGGAATCTAGGGGAAGAAAAAAATTTTTTTTAGAAATGGGTGAACTCCCGCTTTAAGTGGTTAAAAGAGGAGCGTTTCAAAGACCTAGTGGTCGCCTTTCATGGCCCACTATCCATTTACTAAAAAGCTAAATGTTGTTGTTGTTGTGTATTCAGCAAGTATTTGTGACACGCTACACACTGTAATTGTATATTGTTTAGCTGCAGATTCCTGGGCTGGTTGTGACTGTGGGAGGAAGTCACGGGGCCGCGTGTTTTGTGTCCCGCAGTCGCTCGGCGTGTAACCTCGGGTCATATCTATGAGGGGGGGGTCCTACTCATTCCAGGAATACAGCCCACGGCAACTATTTATGAAAGGATGAAACTGATATTTCATGTTTGTACATTAAAAGAAACCCTTCTGATAGATTTTTGCCTATTTATAGATCCAGTGCGATGGTTTTGTGGGGCTCCTTCCACTGAGGAAGTGTACAGTTTTAGGTTGAGGGCTTCTGGTGCCGGAAACAAACACACCTTGCCAAATCTTTCTTGGCTCAGGTTTCTTGCAGACTGCCTTCCAGGTTGCTAAGTAACTTCCCCGTCACATGATGCTACCACCACCATGCTTCACGGTGGGTTTGTACATTTTTATGATGAGCAATGTTTGGCTTCTCGTCGTTCCACCAACATTTCTACCAGCTGATTTAGGAGTCTCAATGGGTGGGCCTTCTAGAAACTCTAGGCTAAGATAATTATGAGGCCCCGTACACACGTCCGAGGAACTCGACGGGCAAAACACATCGCTTTGCTCGTCGAGTTCTTTGTGAAGCCGCCAAGGATCTCGGCGAGCCAAGTTTCCTCATTGACTAACGAGGAAATAGAGAACATGTCCTCGTCGGCTTCCTCGGCGAAAAGTGTACACACGACCGAGTTTCTCGGCAGAATACGGCTCCGACCGAGTTTCTGGCTGAATTGTGTCGTGTGTACGGGGCCTCAGTTTTAACTCCTTTAGATCCGCAAAGCCGCGGCCTCAATTACCGGCGGGCGCCAGGTCACAATTTCTTGTCGCAATTGCGACCTGGCGCCCGGATTTTGTCGAGGCCTGGTTTATGGGAAGGACAGTGACCTGGGCCGACCACACACGGCACAAATTTATTTCCTGCAACCACAGGTTGCAGGAAAGAAATTCGCTTGATTCCCCCCATCAAACACATGGGATAATCCGATCGTGTGTACGAGGCTTTAGTGTATGACAACGACGGGCAGATCTCTCCCCACTCCCTGTGCCCAACAACGGCCCACCTATGGGTGCCATTTCCCATACAATCAGTTCTGGATGGGAAAGTTTTCGGCCCACCCTGGGACTTTCCGCGCCTCTTATTTTCATCGGCTGCAGAACAAAAGGTCTTAGAAAATAAAATCACAAGTACTCTGGTTATAATCCAAGTTTCATGATGGTTTATGGAAACAGGAAGGACAATATCCTGCATGAAAGTCAGATCATTGACTGCTGACTGTTATGACAGCCTGGGAAACCTGCCGCCCTCTGGCTGTGAGGAAAACTAGATGTTTGCAGCCGCTATATAGAGCATGCTGGGATGTGTAGTTCCTCAAAGACCAGAGGTCAAAGGGCATGCATAACTTTCCACGAAGGCATTTAGATGTAAGCAACCCCAGTGATATGTCTATAATGTTAAAGACCATAGAACTCCTATGAACAAAGCAGAATAAAACGTTGATTCTGATTTTTTCATAGGAGTTATATGGTCTGTAACATTATAGACATATCACTGGTCTCTTTTTTATACATCAGAAGCAGTACCGCCAGCAACCATTGGGTGGCGCATGGATACACACAGATGTACAGAACTGTGAGAAAGATTAATACATCAGAAGCAGTACCGCCGGCAACCACTGGGTGGCGCATGGATACACACTACAGTTGTACAGATCTGCAAGAGAAGCCCAGGCATCCATCCAGCGGCGCAGGCTGCTGACGTCGGTTCCGAAATCGGCGCCATTTGCGTTCCACGCTGGTTACGTGGAACCGGCTGTGAAACAGAAGAATCGTGGGTCATCCCGCGGGGAGATCGCGGGCAGGGAGAATCGAGAACGTGATTCTCTCCGCAAAAAATCGTGCTGCTCTAATGTGCGGTGGCAATTTGAAAGCACTACAACCCCTTGGAAAGCCACAGGTCACTTGGCATGGTGGCATAAAGGCACACACATTCCAGTGCATGCTGGGAGTTGTCGCTCCCCCACCCACCCACCCCACAGCAACTGCAGTACAGCAGGCCAGCCAAGTCCACTCTCCATGACCCCAGGCTAACAATTCTGCAGCAGCAGCAGAAAACATTCCGCCAGTCCCCTCTGTCATAGGTATTATGCATCGGCCAGCTGTTGTCTCTTAAAGTTCGCGGCGCGAGCTGCATGGCTGAGAGATGTGAAATGACATGGTGAATTCCTGTCTGAAGCGTGTCAATAGATTATTATTTATAGGCTATTGACAGACCGGCATGCTGTTTTACATGCGGCTTGTACTGAACAAGTCATCAACCACTTTGGAAAGAAAATAAAAACAGTTTAACCCAAAAGCAAAACATAAATAAAAGGAAAGCCCACGAGAACAATGTGTAACTAAAACCATGAGAACCTAAATAGTGGCGGGTCTGTGCAGAGTGTAAACAGGTTATGTAAGAGAAGCACTGAGATGGCCCTCTGCCGCCATCTGCTGGTTAAAATATATTACTACAGGTTATATTATTAGGGCAGATTTCTGTGATAGGCTGTAAGTAAAAACCCAACATGCTCAGTTTTATCACAAAGCTCTTCTAATACAACAAATATCTATCCAGACCCGCATTTCTCAATCTATTTTCAGTCATGACACCCTTTAAAAACATTCAAAATCTAGGAGGCACGCCAAAATAAAATGTCTTAAAATTGTAACTACTACTTATCAATGGGAAGCCTGAGCCTGGGACCATGCACATCACGTTACAAGTCCCCCCCCCCCCCCCCTTACATCAGAGGTCTCTCCTATACATAAGAGCCCTCTATACAAAAGAGCCACCATGACATCAATGGCCACCCAAGACATCAGAGCTCCCCCTACCCATTACACATAATGGCTTCCCGTGACATCAGAGGGCCCCACTACACATAAGAGTGTCCCACGACATCACAGGGCCCCTATACAAAAGAGGGCCCCCCTATACATAAAAGCCCCAATGACAGAGTGTCCCCTATACATCAGAGCCCCCATGACATTAGAGGGTCCCCTATACATAAGATGGCCCCATGACATCAGTGTCCCCTATACATCAGAGCTCACCATGACATCAGAGGGCCCCACTACACATAAGAGCCCCTATACATAAGAGCCCCCCCCCCCATGTCATCAGAGTGTCCCCTATACAAAAGAGCACTCATGACAACACAGGCCCCACTACACATAAGAGTGTCCCATGACATCACAGGGCCCCTATACAAAAGAGGGCCCCCCTATACATAAAAGCCCCAATGACAGAGTGTCCCCTATACAAAAGAGCCCCAGTGACATTAAAGTGTCCCCTATACATCAGAGCTCACCATGACATCAGCGTGTCCCCTATACATAAGAGGGCCCCATGACGTCAGTGTCCCCTATACATAAGAGCTCACCATGGATCAGAGGTCCCACTACACATAAGAGCCTCCATGACATCAGTGTCCCCTATAAATAAGAGCCTCCATGACATCAGGGTGTCCCCTATACATAAGAGGGCCCCATGACATCAGCGTGTCCCCTATACATAAGAGCCTCCATGACATTAGAGGTCCCACTACACATAAGAGCCACCATGACACCAGAGACCCCTTCTCTCTCTCTCTCTCTCTCTCTCTCTCTCTCTCTCTCTCTCTCTCTCTCTCTCTCTCTCTCTCTCTCTCTCTCTCTCTCTCTCTCTCTCTCTCTCTCTCTCTCTCTCTCTCTCTCTCTCTCTCTCTCTCTCTCTCTCTCTCTATATATATATATTTATTCTTCCTATCATATCAGAGACCCCTTCCTATATACGAGTCTCCCTATAACATCAGAGCCCCCAATCATACATACCTTTTGGCTCCAGCAGAGGGTAGGTGGTGAAGCAGGCCTGAAGGAGGTGGAATTCTGCCTTCTCTTGAATGCAGAGGGCAACTCTACCTGCTGCCTGCCCTGGATCAGAGTCTTACATTACCATGGTGAGGGCGAGGTGGCCACCGTCACCAAAGCAATAAGTGATGACATGTGTCCTGGCTCTTGGGCGTCACTTGGTTGTTATGGTGCTGGCGGCCGGCCCGCCTACATCATGGCAATTTATGACGCTGATCTGGGGCAAATTGGATCCTGTACTCACAGCACCCCGGTTAAAAAAAAAAAAAACTGATCTAGGCCTGGGGGGTTCTCAACCTTTGAGTCTTGGTAAATTCTACCAAAAACTTCCATGCCCCAGCAGTAAAAAAAAAATGCCCCATCTGGGGGGGGGGGGGTCACTGGAAGCAACTGCGACCTGTCGTTGGGGGTCAGTGTAGACCCATATTCCTGAAGAAGTCAATAAGATGTGTAGAGATGGTGCCATGGACGTCATCACATTGCTGGGAGCAACTGCAACCCATTGTTGAATTCACTCGGAGCTACTGCGACCCACTGTTGGGGGTCACTGGCACCAACTGCGACCCATTGCTGGGTTCACTCGGAGCCACTGCAACCCACCGTTGGGGGGGGTCACTGGCAGCCACTGCGACCCACCGTTGGGGGGGGGTCACTGGCAGCCACTGCGACCCACCGTTGGGGGGGGTCACTGGCAGCCACTGCGACCCACCGTTGGGGGGGGTCACTGGCAGCCACTGCGACCCACCGTTGGGGGGGGTCACTGGCAGCCACTGCGACCCACCGTTGGGGGGGGTCACTGGCAGCCACTGCGACCCACCGTTGGGGGGGGTCACTGGCAGCCACTGCGACCCACCGTTGGGGGGGTCACTGGCAGCAACTGCGGCCCATCGTTGGGGGTCACTGGCAGCAACTGCGACCCATCGTTGTGGGTTACTGGCAGCAACTGCGACCCATCGTTGTGGGTTACTGGCAGCAACTGCAACCCATCGTTGGGGGTCACTGGCAGCAACTGCGACCTGTCGTTGGGGGTCAGTGTAGACCCACATTCCTGAAGAAGTCAATAAGATGTGTAGAGATGGTGCCATGGACGTCATCACATTGCTGGGAGCAACTGCAACCCATTGTTGAATTCACTCGGAGCTACTGCGACCCACTGTTGGGGGTCACTGGCACCAACTGCGACCCATTGCTGGGTTCACTCGGAGCCACTGCGACCCACCGTTGGGGGGGTCACTGGCAGCAACTGCGGCCCATCGTTGGGGGTCACTGGCAGCAACTGCGACCCATCGTTGTGGGTTACTGGCAGCAACTGCGACCCATCGTTGTGGGTTACTGGCAGCAACTGCAACCCATCGTTGGGGGTCACTGGCAGCAACTGCGACCCACCGTTGGGTCAGTGTAGACCCACATTCCTGAAGAAGTCAATAAGATGTGTAGAGATGGGGCTATTGACGTCATCACATTGCTGGGAGCAACTGCGACACATCATTGTGGGGGGAGGGGGGATCACTGGGACCAACCGTGACCCACCGTTGGGGGTCACTGGATAGAAAAAGCGTTCTAAAGGTTTTAAAGGGCTTTGTGTTTTTCAGTGGATATTGCCAAGTTTAGTGGACAATATCATGCTTCATATCACGGGAACAGTGTTGCGCCGCTCATTTGCGTATTATATTTTTGCCCTCTAGCTAAGCGCGTGCAGCTCCGCAGAGTTTCCCATGGGAAGCAGACAATGTCTCAGTCCAGGGTTCACGCTGTGTTACGGTACTGCCAGAGTTGGCCGCATTCCTGAAACAACAGCTGCTGCGATAGCCGACATAAGATAGCAGGGCGGAAAGTTTTGAAAGTAAAATCATTTTCATGGGGAACAGACTGTAAAAACACAGACGGGAGCGAAAAGGCAATGAACTCCTAAAACTGATGGAGATCCGATCACCCCCCCCCCCCCCCACCCCTCCAGCAGACACAAGGAGCCGATCCGTCATACAGAAAACATCTGCAGGTAGTGGAGCCGAGGACTACAAATGTGTGTATGTAATGAATAAACAGAAAATACAGAATACTGTAGCTAGATAGCTCTGTTCACAGGAACAAAGGGAGTCCTTGGAAAGCATTACTGACTCAAACAAAAGTCCTCCAGCTGCCAAGTCTGAGACTGTAAAAAAACTACATACAAAATGCGCTAAAATACCTGTTAACCACTTCCCTACAGGGCACTTACGCACCTTCCCGCCCAAGCCAATTTTCAGCTTTCAGCACTGTCGCACTTTAAATGGCAATTGCGTGGTCATGCTACACTGTACCCAAACAAAATTGGCGTCCTTTTTTCCCCACAAATAGAGCTTTCTTTTGGTGGTATTTGACCACCTCTGCGATTTTTTTTTTTGCGCAACAACTAAAGAAAGACTGAAAATTTTGAAAAAAAATTACGTTTTTATTTTTTTCTGTAATTTTTTTTGTAAGTAAGTTTTCTCTTTCAATTACGGGCACTGATATGGCGGCACTGATGGGCACCAATGAGATGGCACTGATGGACATCGATGAGGTAATACTGACGGGCGCAGATGAGGTGGCACCGATTGGCGGTGCTGGTATGCGGCACTGATGGGCACACATAGGCGGCACTGTTGGGCACACATAGGCGGCACTCATGGGCGGCACAGATGGGCACTCACGGGCGGCACAGATGGATACTTATGGGTGGCACAGATGGGCACTGATAGGTGGGCACTGGGCATGGATGGGCACTGTGGGGTGGCACTGATGGACACTGTGGGGTGGCACTGATGGACACTGTGGGGTGGCACTGATGGACACTGTGGGGTGGCACTGATGGACACTGTGGGGCGGCACTGATTTACCCATGTGGGCACTAATTGGCTTTTTTTTTTATGCTTTTTTTTTTTTATACTTTTTTTTTTGCCCTTCCCTGGTCCAGGGTGGGCTTCCCTGGTGGTCCAGTGTGGCAATCCGAGGGGGGGCTGCGCTGATAAACAATCAGCGCAACCCCCCCCCCCCCCCCGGTCAGGAGAGCCACCGATCGGCTCTCCTATACTCGCGATTGAGGAAGAGCCATCAACGGCTCTTCCTGTTTACATCGTGATCAGCCGTGGTTGGACACGGCTGATCACGTGGTAAAGAGTCTCCGTGAGAGACTCTTTACCGAGATCGGTGTTGCGGGGTGTCAGACTGACACCCTGCAACAACGATCGCCGCGATGCGCGCCCCCGGGGGCGCGCAGCGGCTCAGAATCCTGAGGACGTCATATGACGTCCAGTCAGGATTCTACTACCACTTTGCCGCCGTCAATCTGTCATTGGCGGGCGGCAAGTGGTTAAAAAGCACATTAAAAGTGGAAGTAAACTGCAATCTCTGACTTTGACCTATAGGTAGCCCTATAATAAGACTTACCTATAGGTACTGTAAATATATCTCCTAAACGTGCGCCATTTAGAAGAAATGTACTGTATACCCTTCCAATGACATCATCGGCGAATGCGCACTGAAGGAATGGTCACCCGAGTTGCCGTTCCTTTAGAATCCTGTGCCGTAAATAGCGGCTCCCGCATTCAATGCGCGGAAGTGACATCATCGCGGCTCCGGCCACTCCACAGGCAGAAGAAAGACCGGGTGAAGATGGGAGCGCCTGTATCGGTGACAGTGCAGCGCTGGAAAGCTTTTTTTTTTTTAGGTACGTTCAACCACTTCAGCTCCGGAAGGTTTACCCCTCTTCATGACCAGGCCATTTTTTGCGATACGGCACTGCGTTACTTTAAAAGCGGAGGTCCACCTGAATTTTTTTTCTTTCTAAAAAATCCTGTCCAGCGCGCCTGCGATGTCGGCAGCCGAGGCCGAGCAAAAGCTCGTCTCTCGGCTGCCCCCCCGCCGCCATCCTCTGGTGGGGGAATCAGGAAGTGAAGCCTTGCGTCTTCGCTGCCCTGTTCCTTACTGCGCATGCGCGAGCGGCGCGTCCTCACTGATCCCCGCTGTCTCCTGGGACCAGTGAAGGGAAGGGGGAGTCTATTCCCGGAAGTGGGTGCAAATACCTGTATTATACAGGTATCTGCACCCCCCTGAAAAGGTGCCAAATGTGACACCGGAGGGGGGGGGGGGGGGGAATCAGAAAAGCGGAGGTTCACTTTTTATGTGGAACTCCGCTTTAACCACTTAAGGATCGGGCCTATTTTTTTTACACTTATAGGTAGATTCAGTAAGAGTTAGGCCGACTTATCAGTAGATAAGCCGGCCTAACTCAGAATCTACGCCGACTTATGTTTAAATGTATGCTCAAACAGAGATACGCTTAAACATATCTAAGATAGGACGGCTTGCGCCGTCCTATCTTAGATTGCAATTTTTCGGATGGCCCGCTAGGTGGCGCTTCCATTGCGGTCGGCGTAGATTATGTAAATGAGTTTGTACGCCGATTCACGAACGTACGCCCGGCCGCCGCAGTCGATTTACACCGTTTCCGTAAGGCCTTAGGTGGCCTAAAGTTATTCCACCTATGAGGTGGAATAACAATGTTAAAGTATGGCCGCTGTTCCCGCCGTGAGGTTAAAATTTTTTACGTCGTTTGCATAAGTCGTCCGCGAATCGGGAGTTACGTCGTTTACGGCCACGTCGAAATCAGTAGGCCCGTATGGCGTACTTAGCCGCAATGCGCACTGGGAAATGTAGGCACCCGGCGCATGCGCAGTAGCCAAAAAAACAAAAAACGTGAGGTCAAGTCTCATTACCATTAAACACGCCCCCCCTCCAACCCATTTGAATTAGGCGCTCTTACGCCCGCCGCGTTTACACTAAGCCGCCCTAAGTAAGGAGGCAAGTGCTTTGAGAATCATGTACTTGCCTCCTGTAGTGTAAACACGCTAGGCTACGCCGCCGCAAATTAGCGCGCCCCTACCTGAATCTACCTATTGGTGTTTACAAGTTCAAATCAGTTATTTTTTTGCTAGAAAATTACTTAGAACCTCCAAAACTTTACATATATTTTTTTTACAGACACCCTAGAGAATAAAATGGCGTTCGTTTCAATACTTTATGTCACAACGTATTTGTACAGCGGTCTTACAAACGCATTTTTTGGGGAATTTTTTTATTTAAAAAAAAGTAAGAAAAAAGTAAGAAAAGTCAGCCCAATTTCTTTTATCTTGTGAAAGATAACGTTATGCTGAGTAAATTTATACCCAACATGTCACGCTTCAAAATTGCGCCCGCTTGTGAAATGGCGACAAACTTCGGCACTTAAAAATCAGCATAGGTGAAGCTTAAAAATGTCAACAGGTTACCAGTTTTGAGTTACAGAGGCTAGAATTATTGCTCTCGCTCTAACGATCGCAGCGATATCTCACATGTGTGGTTTGAACACCATTTACATATGCGGGCGCGACCTTGTGTATGCTTCTGCGCGCGAGCAGTGCGGGACGGGGCGCTTTACCTTTTTATTTATTTTTTCTTATATTTTACTTATTATTTTTTACACTGTCAAAAAAATTACCGCACATCCAGCAGGCATCCGAGCAGCTGACCCGGCGTATAAGACGACCCCTGCTTTATGGACAGTTCTTTTAAGTGTAAAAGGTACTGCGCACTCGGCTAGGCTCGGCCACGCTTGGCTCCGCCCGCAGCCACGCGAGAGGAGCCGAGAGACGCCGAGACAAGCCGAGAGGAGCCGAACACACAGGAAATCCGGCTCCTCTCTGCGCCAAATCCAAAAACAAACACCGCTGCAACCCCGGGCAAGGTGCGGATGTACTCGCAGACGGACACGCTGGATGGAGACGGACACCTGGATGGAGGCCGCAGACGGACACCTCCAAAGCCGCAGACGGACACCCACAAGGCTGGACGGACCCCGCGCAAGGAAGCCGCAGACGGACACCCACAAGGTTGGACGGACACCGCGCAAGGACGCAGACGGACGACGAACAAGGACGCCGATGGACGCAGGGCAAAAATGTAAGTTTTCTTTTTTTTCCTTAAACCACCTTTCTAAGCTTGGGGTGCGCGTTATACGCTGGCGCGCGGTATACCCCGATAAATACGGTATATAAAAAAATATATAAATACACACATACATATACACGTGATGCGGCACGGCGCGGCTGTAGCAGTAGAACTGCTATGGGGCAGACAGCCAGCGGTTAATTCGCAGGCAACTGTGAATGAATGACGCGGCCTTGTGGGTGGAGCCTCGCATTGGCCGCACTGCTTTCAAAGTGTGACAGCGGGTGCATGTGTAACATGTTCCAAAGGTGAACTTATCCTTTAATGAGGGAGGAAAGGTAAAAACAGAGAACGCAAAAAAAAAAAAAAAGCAGCATAAACTTGAGCTTTAACCCTTCTCTAATCTACGCCAAGATAAATAAAATGTTTTTGCTCTACATAAACTTCCATTTGTTCCGAATATAAAACACAAGCACGTTTCTGGCTTATATTAAACTCGTATATCTGCGTCTTTCGTCAAAAAACAATATTAAAAAAAACTTTATTTTACTTCACATCATTGCTTTTAATATGCCTTGTGCGATAGTAAGGTGATACGCGTCGCACTCTTTATTCTGCGGCCTCCAGCGCTTGTCTAACAACATTTGATAAGTATCTTTTATTTGTTGTTGGGACATTTGTGGTGCTCTGTTCATTACATTTTATTATAGTTTAATTCTTATTATATTTCATTTATAGTTCTAGAATTCTTCACAAAAGATAAAAACATAATTTTGTTTGGGTACAACGTCGCACGACCGCACAATTGTCAGTTAAAGTGACGCAGTGCCATATCGCAAAAAAATACTTGTACTCCCGCAAATGCCCCCGATGCCAGATCCGATACTACCCCCCCCGCGCCGCCGTCGCCGCAATGCCCCCGCATACCGCAACGCCGCCGCCTAGTTATTCAGCGTGTGGGGAACATTACAGCTTTCATTTGAATAGCTGTCTGTTCCCCCGCCGTGCCGCGTATAGACACTCCCCCTTGCTCGGGATTGGACGGGTGATCTGTCTATCAAAGTGCAGTCCAATCCCGAGTAAGGGGGAGTGTCTATACGCGGCGCGGCGGGGAACACACAGCTATTTAAATGAAAGCTGTAATGTTCCCCGCACGCTGATTAACTAGGCGGCGGCATCTAGGTATGGGGAGACATGGCTGCATATGTGGGGGACATGGCTGCATATGTGGGGACACATTTAAAAAAAAAGTATCGGTATTCGGTATCGGCGAGTACTTGAAAAAAAAAGTATCGTACTTGTACTCGCTCCTAAAAAAGTGGTATCGGGACAACCCTAATAACACCCCTTCCCTGCCAGTCACATTTACACAGTAATCCATGCAGTTTTATAGCACTAATCGCTGTGTAAATGTGAATGGTCCCAAAAATGTATCAAAAGTGTCCGATATGCCTGCCGCAATGTCACGGTCAAAAAAAAAAAAGCAGATCGCCACCATTACTAGTAAAAAAAATTAAATAAATAAAAATGCCATAATTATATTCCCTTTTTTGTAGATGCTAGAACTTTTGCGCAAACCGATCAAATACGCTTATTGCGAATATGGTAAATCCTCTAAACCAGGGGTCTCCAAACTGCAGGCCCGAGGGCCAGATGTGGCCCTTTGCTAGCCTTTATCTGGCCCTTGCGGCACTATTGCTCCCACTGACACCAGCAATGGGGCACTATGTTTTCCACTGATACCAATGATGGGATACTACTCCTCCTACTGACCACCAACCCTGAGGCCATATTTATTCTCACTGATGCTGGGCTCGGGACATTTTCTACCCCTGCTGGCCACAATCCGGCCCTCCCAAAGTCCGAAGGACAGTAGACTGGCCCTTTGTGTGAAAAGTTCGGAGACCCCTGTTTTAAACTGAGGAATAAAAAAAGTTTTTTTTAAAATTATGATATTTATTAAATCAAAAAGTAAAAGATAGTGGGGGAGATTCAGAAAGAGATACGACGGCGTAGATCTCCTGATCCGCCGTCGTATCGCTGAGATCCGACGGTCGGATCTATGTGACTGATTCATAAGAATCAGTCACGCATAGATCTCCCTTAGATCCGACAGGTGTAAGTGACTTACACCGTCGGATCTTAGGCTGCAACCTTCCGCTGTCCGCTAGGTGGCGTTTCGTGTTTTACTCGCGACGAATATGCAAATGAGGAGATACGCCGATTCAGAAACGAACGCCCGCCGTTTTTTTTTACGTCGTTTGCGTTCGGCTTTTTCCGGCGGATCGTTACCCCCGCTATATGAGGGGTAGCTAATGTTAAGTATGGCCGTCGTTCCCGCGCCGAGTTTTACATTTTTACGTCGTTTGCGTAAGTCGGTCGCGAATACGGATGGCCGTAATTTAGAGTTGAAAATATGTTTATTAGAATTTTAACAAGTTATACATGAACAGCATAAGGTGTCACAGTCAGGGTACAGTCATGAATACGTAGTGGTGGAGAGTCAGCCCAATGGCTATCGCCCACAGCAGGACTCCCACCAGCATATAACTCAACAGGAACAATTATGACAAGAACCCGAAACAAAAAATTGTGAGCGGCCAAAATGGCCTCTTGGTATGTGACAACATTGTAACCAGAGTCTCCAGGAAGGAAACAATAAAATCAACAGAAAAAAATGACACATAGGACAAAAAAGAACCAAGGCCGAAAAAAAACAAAAACAAAAAAAAATAAAAAAAAATAAAAAAAAAAAAAAAAAATAGGGGGGGGGGGGGGGGGGTGAAGAATCAGGGGCAAGAGAGGGCGGAGAGGAAGGGGGAAGGAGAGAAGAAAGAGAGAGAATATAAGGAAAGGAGGAGAGAGGAAAGAAAACCAGAGGGGGATCATGGGGGAGTGTGAGAGTTGCTGAGGGGGCAAATGGGAGAAACAATGTGAATAAGGTGGGAGGGGGGACCTAGTTTATCTTAAGGGGGTGACACAGACGTAGGCAGTCAGGGGTGATCATGGTTGGGTGGACAACATGTTCGCCAGGGTGTCAGAGGAAGAGAAGTGGAGCCAGACGAGCCATAGCATTGTATACTTATCAAAAGTGTCGTTGTCAAGAGCCAGCATCTCCTCCATTCTCATGGTATCGTTCATAATAGAGACCCAGCGTGACAATGGAGGAGTTGCGGTCGACTTCCAGTAGGAAGGTATGAGCTGTCTTGCTGAAGACATGAAAAAACGGAGGAGGCTCCGCCTCTGCGATTTAACAGAACCAGGCAGGATAGAGAGAAGAGCAATTTTAGGTGAGGGAACCAGTGATTTATCGTAGACTTTGTTGTAACATTCAAATACCTGAGTCCAGAAGGGGCGGATCCTCTCACAATCCCACCAGACATGTAGATAAGTCCCCACAGCAGCGGAACATCGCCAACAGGATGCCGGGGTGGACGGAAATATTTTGTGCAACATGGAGGGACGGATGGCCGTAATTTACATTAACGCCGAAAACAATGACATCCTAGCGACGTCATTTGGAGCATGCGCACTGGGAAATTTCGCCCGCTCTTAAATCGTGCGGGGACGCGCCTGATTTAAATTGTACACTCCCCCTAGCCGCGGAATTTGAATTCCGCCGGGGGAGTTACGATCCGCCGGCGCAAGTTTGGAGGTAAGTGCTTTGTGAATACTGCACTAGCCTCGCAAAATTGCGCCGGCGGATCATAAATCACATAGATTACGCGGATCTAAAGATCCAAAATTTTGTTTATAGCGCAAAAAATAAAAACCGCAGAGGTGATCAAATACCACCAAAAGAAAGCTCTATTTGTGGGGAAAAAAAGGGCGTCGATTTTGTTTGGGAGCCACTTCGCACGACCGCGCAATCGTCATTCAAAGTGCGACAGCGCTGAAAACTAAAAATTGGTCTGGGCAGGAAGGGGGTGAAAATGTTCTGTATGGAAGTGGTTAAAAAAAAAAAAAAACCTGGTCATCCTGCCATGAAGGGGTTAGTTCTTGTATTTCATGTAATGGGGTAAAAACGGTCTCCTGGCAGGCTTTTCTCCAGAACCTACCTCGGGTGCTTTTGCTCCAGGGCAGCTCAGACATCAGTTCAAGGTAGTTCCTGGTTAAGGCATACTCGGGCATGGACTGTGGCATCTTCTTCAGCCTGGGGGGGGGGAGAATACATAAAAATATAATACACTGTAATGAGTGGTGTGGTGTTCCAAATGGAAAGTCCCTATAGTGTCCTACCTTTTCATTTCTTTTGTGCAGACCTTCAGCGCTTGCTCCGGCATGTTACAGGACTTCACCTTTTTTTCCAACATGATGATGTCATCTGCATCGTCGTCGTCGTCATCTGCATTTTCCAGGGAGAAGCCTTTACCCGAGATCCCGCCTAGCTTCTTCAGAGGGCGAATGGCTACCACCTAGAGAACATGGAGGCGGGTCAGTGTTTAGGAAAGTTTTATAAATCATCCCTCATCCCCACAAAAAACAAAAAGCAGAGTTTTTTTTAAGTCAGCAGCTACAAATACTGCAGCTGCCGACTTTTAATATATGGACACTTACCTGTCCCAGGGTCCAGCGATGTCGGCGCCCCGAAGCCGATCTATTCCACGGCTCTCGGGTGCTGCCGCCGCCATCTTCGGTAAATCTTCACTTCCATGGTTCCCTACTCCGCATGCGCGAGTCTCGTTGCGCGATCCCACTGGTCCCTGCTGTCTTCTGGGACATGTGTGTCTCCCAGAAGACAGCGGGGGGGGGGGGGGAATAAGGAGGTGCCAGACATGGCGTAGATAGCCGCAGGTGGCTCGGTGTCCTATGCCTGGAACTGGGAGCAAATACCTGTATTATACAGGAATCTGCTCCCTGCTCTCCCCTGAAAGGTGCCAAATGTGACACCGGAGGAGAGGGGGTCCCAAAAATCAGAAGTCCACTTTAACCACTTAACCCCCAGACCATATTGCTGGTCAAAGACCAGAGCACTTTTTGCGATTCGGCACTGCGTCGCATTAACTGACAATTGCACGGTTGTGCGACGCGGCTCCCAAACAAAATTGGCGTCCTTTTTTCCCCACAAATAGAGCTTTCTTTTGGTGGTATTTGATCATCTCTGCGGTTTTTATTTTTTGCGCTATAAACAAAAATAGAGCGACAATTTTTGCTATAATAAATATCCCCCAAAAATATATAAAAAAAACTTTTTTTTCCCCTCAGTTTAGGACGATACGTATTCTTCTACCTATTTTTGGTAAAAAAAAAAATCGCAATAAGCGTTTATCGATTGGTTTGCGCAAAAGTTATAGAGTTTACAAAATAGGGGGTATTTTTATGGCATTTTTATTAATATTTTTTTTTTTACTAGTAATGGCGGCGATCAGCGATTTTTTTTTCGGTACTGTGACCTTATGGCGGACACTTCGGACACTTTGGACACGTTTTTGGGACCATTGGCATTTTTATAGCAATCAGTGCTATAAAAATGCATTGATTACTATAAAAATGCCACTGGCATGGAAGGGGTTTAAACTAGGGGGCGGGGAAGCGGTTAAGTATGTTCCCTGGGTGTGTTCTAACTGTAGGGGTGGGTGGGACTGACATGGGGAAATGACTGATCGCTGTTCATACATTGTATGAACGGAAGATCAGCATTTCTTCCCCTGACAGGACCGGGAGCTGTGTGTTTACACACACAGCTCCCGGTCCTCGCTCTGTAACGAGCAATCGCGGGTGCCCGGCGGCGATCGCGCCCACCGGGCACGCGCTCGGGAGTCAGGGACGAGCGGGGGGCGCGCGCGCGCCCCTATTGGCTGCTGGGCGAGGTGACGTATAGCTACGTGCTCTCGCCCAGCACAGCCGACCTGCCGCCGTAAAACTGTGGCGGCTGGTCGGCAAGCAGTTAAAGCTATACTAAAAACACACACTGGGGTTGATTTACTAAAGGGAAATCCACTCCGCACTACAAGTGCACTTGTAAGTGCAGTCGCTGTAGATCTGAGGGGAAGCTCTGAAATGAGGGGAAGCTCTGCTGATTTTATCATCCGATCACATGCAAGCAAAAATGTTTTTTTTTTTTTTTTTTTTTTTCTTGCACGTCCCCCTCACATCTACAGCGACTGCACTTCGGTGCAAAATCGCAGTAAAAACATGCGACTTTCTGCCTGAAAATGAAACGCTCAGGTGTGAATGTAGCCCTAATGACACAGTGGGGGTTATTTACGAAAAGGCAAATCCTCTTTGCACTAGACAAAAGGTCTCCAAAGTAAAAAGTAGAAAACAAAAAACAAAAAACGCCTGTAATCTGCCCAAAAAGAAGCGCCTGTACTTTTTTGAGCTTCAGGTGAGAAAACGCTCAGATGTGAACAGGTGCCATTGAATTTAATGGGATTTTGCTTGTTGGGCGTTTTACAAGCTGAAAAACGCTCAGGTGTGAATGCAGCCTTGCATTGTCCCTTCTCTTTCTGTATATGGATAATGGCACTGCAATTATTATTTTTTTTTTTAAAACGAACAAACATCCAAGTACTTTCTCTCTAATCAATATCCAGCTGCCACATGACCCAGATCTCTCCCAGCCTGTCTGCAGGCAAACATAAGTAAGAGAAGCTTCTAGTCATCTGCTGCTGGTCACATGTTCAAAATATATATAAAAAAAACAAAGCACACACACATAGTGTCCTGGAGATTTTGGCGACTAAAATAAAAACAAATTGCAGAAGACTAAAATGGGACTAAAACTAAAATGCCATTTCAGTCCTAAGACTAAAACTGAATCGAAATTTGCTGCCAAAATGAACACTGCTGGGTTGTATCCATTTAAGTGCGATAGCAAGGTTCGCTGGTACCTCTGCCACTGTTCCTCGCCCAGAATACCTAGGAGACACATTCTAAGGGTGCAGGGCCGCCATCAGGGGGGTACAGCCGATATAACTGTAAGGGGCCCGCCAAGGCCAGAAGAAGGCAGGACATGTGAAGAGGAGCTGCGTTGTGCACAATAGAAGCGATCTCGCAGCTTCTGCTGCTCTCTGTGTCATTAAAGGGGTTGTAAAGGTTTGTTTTTTATTTTCTAAATAGGTTCCTCTAAGCTTGTGCATTGTTGGGTCACTTACCTTTTCCTTCCATTTCCCTTCTAAATGTTTTTTTTTTCCCTTTGTCTGAATTTCTCACTTCCTGTTCCTCCTCAGTAAGCTTGCCTCCATCATCCGAGCCGTTCTGGCTGGGGGTTAGTCAGCATGCTCGCCCCCTCCCTTGGGACTACATCCCTGTGAGGAGACGCTGTGTCCCATCATCCACACAGTAATGCGAGGCTTTCTCCCTGGTAAGGATGAGCTCCGGGGTGTTCGCACAGTCCATGTGCAGAGCCCACCAGAAAGTCGGCACCGCGCTGCAATAATCACAGGCAGGGAGACATTTCCCGATGCTCGGCTGCCGAGATCGGGAAATGTCTCCCTTACTGTGCCGACTTCCTGGTGGGCTCTGCACATGGACTGTGTGAACACGCCGGAGCTCATCCTTACTCCCTGGTGTGGAGTGTCGTGCTCGCCCCCTCCCTTGGACTACAGGAGAGTCAGGACGCCCACTAACACAGCTCCTTTCTCTGCAATGTAGAGAGCATCCTGACTCTCCTGTAGTCCAAGGGAGGGGGCGAGCACGACACTCCACACCAGGGAGAAAGCCTTGCATTACTGTGTGGAGTTACAGACAGAAGAACAGGAAGTGAGGATTTCTCAGAAGAAATAAGGACATTTAAAAGCAAAATGGAAGGATGAGGTAAGTGAAGGAGGACTGCACCAAGGTAAAGGAAGATATTTAGGGGGAAAAAAATTGTACCTTTACAGCTCCTTTAAAGGTGGCTATAAAAGTGGTCCAAATGTAAAGAGTAAAAAATAAAAATCCATAGTTACATACCCTTTTGTCTTCATCCATTTTGGGGTTTCTGGTTTTGTTGAGCAGCTTCAGCCCTTCAATCTGTCTCAGCAAGAGTGGGATGGTCACCTTAAATCGCTCTTCTAACCCAACAGCATCAAGAATCTGATCAAAAGGGAAGAAATGGGTTGTGAAAATTCTGTGATAAAACCAAAACAGGGAAAGAATACAGTTGGCAGTGGAGCCATAAGAAACAATGCTAAGTAAAACGATATGCTGTATAATAATAAAACCACATTATGATATAGATATATGCACACATTTTTAACCACTTAAGGACCGCCGCACGACTATATACATCTACAGAATGGCACGGCTGGGCAAATGGAAGTATATATACATCCTCTTTAAGAGCCCAGCCGTGGGCCGTGAGCGCGCCGCCGGCTGCGCGCTCGCGACCCGGTCCGAAGTTCCGTGACCGCGGCCCCAGGGGTCACAGGAGCTGAAGAATGGAGAGAGCCGAGTTTAAACACCCACCCTGTTCTTCTCTGTGGCAATGTCAGTGATCGTCTGTTCCCTGATATAGGGGACGATCACTGACGTCACACGTCCAGCCCCGCCCCCCTACAGTCAGAAACACACATGAGGTCACACTTGACCCCCACAGCACCTCCTAGTGGTTAACCCCTTCACTGCCGCTTTCACAGTAATCAGTGCATTTTTATAGCACTTTCCGCTGTGAAAATGACAATGGTCCCAAAAATGTGTCAAAAGTGTCCGATGTGTCCGCCATAATGTCGCGGTCACGAAAAAAAAAAAAAACGCTGATCGCCCCCATTAGTAGTAAAAAAAAAAAATCATAAAAATGCAATAAAACCATCTCCTATTTTGTAAACGCTATAAATTTTGCGCAAACCAATCGATAAACGCTTATTGCAATTTTTTTTTACCAAAAATAGGTAGAAGAATACATATCGGCCGAAAAAATAAATAAAATCGGGTCCCCATTCCTGTCAGAGTTGTGTTGTGTGTCACAGCTGTGTAAATCTCAAAACTGGATGGACAGAAATATAAACCTTGTGGAAGGTAAAACGGCTCCAATGTATGCATTTCATCCATGTATTTATGCGTGCGCTTGGCGTTCAGATTTGAAGCGTGCCACCGATCTGTGAACGTTTTCCTTTCTATACAATCTTTTACAGTTAACCGTTTTTTTTTGTGTCCTCACCTGAAGCTTCTCCTCATTGGTTGTCCGAATGATTGATATCAGGATGTCCGGTAAAAGCTCCCGAGGAAGATTATCCAAAAGTTTCTTCAGCTTGGCAACTGCCGGCACTGAATTATCCAACATGTCCACCAGCTTAATAAAAAAAATAGAATCAAATTATAACACGCTCATGCGTTAGCCAGTAATTGCGGCCTTCTGCAGGCCTAAGCTTCCTTCTGTGATCTGGCGCCATCTTGTGGTGGCCGTTGGCATTACAAGTAAAACAGCAGTTCTAATGTGTTTTTCACTGCCATCTCCTTTCCTCTAATTAGAACCCCCAAACATTATGGCCCGGATTCAGATACAATGGTGTATCTATCGGCGGGCGTAACGTATCTCAGATACGTTACGCCGCCGTAAATTAGGGCGCAAGTTCCGTATTCAGAAAGAACTTGCGCCCTAAGTTAAGGCGGCGTAGCGTATTTGGTCCGGCGTAAGCCCGCCTAATTTAAACGTGGATGATGTGGGCGTGTTTTATTTAAATTACATGTGACCCCACGTATTTGACGTTTTTTACGAACGGCGCATGCGCCGTCCGTGAACGCATCCCAGTGCGCATGCTCCAAATTAACCGCAAAAAGCCAATGCTTTAGACGTGAACGTAAATTACGCCCAGCCCTATTCGCGAACGACTTACGCAAACTACGTAATCGACGGAAAATACGACGCTGGCCCGACGTCCATACTTAACATAGGATACCCCTCATATAGCAGGGGTAACTTTACGCCGGAAAAAGACTAACGTAAACGACGTAAAAAAAATGCGCCGGGCGGACGTATGTTTCTGAATCCGCGTATCTACCTAATTTGCATATTCCTCGCGTAAATCGACGGAAGCGTCACCTAGCGGCCAGCGTAAATATGCAGCCTAAGATACGACGGTCTAAGAGACTTACGCCGGTCGGATCTTAGGGAAATCTATGCGTAACTGATTCTATGAATCAGTCGCATAGATACGACCCCGCACACTGAAAGTTACGACGGCGTATCCGGAGATACGCCGTCGTAACTCCTATCTGAATACGGGCCTATATATTTTATTCTAACACCCTAGAGAATAAAATGGCGGTTGTTGCAATACTTTCTGTCACGCCGCATTTGCGCAGCGGTCTTACAAGCGCACTTTTTTGGGGGGGAAAAATACACTTTTTTAAATTAAAAAAATAAGACAACAGTAAAGTTAGCCCAATTTTTTGTTACATTGTGAAAGATAAAGTTATGCCGAGGAAAATTGATACCCAACATGTCACGCTTCAAAATTGCGTCCGCTCGTGGAATGGCGACAAACTTTTACCCTTTAAAATATCCATAGGCGACGGTTAAAAAAATCTACAGGTTGCATGTTTTGAGTTACAGAGGAGGTCTAGGGCTCTCGCTCTACCAATCGCGGCGATACCTCACATGTGTGGTTTAAATACCGTTTACATATGCGGGCGCTGCTCGCTTCTGCGCGTGAGCTTGGCGGGACGGGGCGCGTTTTCTGGCTCCTAACTTTTTTAGCTGGCTCCTAGATTCCAAGCAAATTTTTCAAACCCTGGTATAATACATTCTATGCATTAAGATAAAAAGCCTTCTGTGTGCAGCAGCCCCCCTAATACTTACCTGAGCCCCATCTCTATCCAGCGATGTTGCACAAGAGACTCGTCTGCCCGGGACTCCCCCTCCTCATTGGTTGAGACCGCCGCGAAGAGCCATTGGGTCCCGCTGCCATCAAAGTCAGTGAGCCAATGAGGAAAGAGAGGGGGGTGGGGCCAGGCCATGGCTCCGTGTCTGAATAGACACAGGGAGCTGCTACCCGGCTCGGGTGTCCCCATAGCAAGCTTCTTGTTATGGGGGAACTCAAATGGAGGGAGGGGCCAGGAGCACTGAAGAAGTCCCTGAGAAGGATCGGGGGCCGCTCTGTGCAAAACCACATAGGACAGGTAAATATAACAAATCATTTTTAACAAAAAAACAGACTTTAGTATCACTTTAATGCCTACGCACAATTTTGCAACTTTTGACATTTGTTAGTAAAAACTGTACAAATCACCACAACGACTTTGTGCATTCAGGTGTATTATACCGTGTTCTTTTTCAGGACAAATTGGGCTTTCATTTGGTGGTAAATGGTAATGGATATGTCCTGATTTTTTATTATCAAAAAGGAAAAAAAGCTGTCCCAAAAAAAAAAAAAGTTTAGATATGTATTCTTCTACATATTGAATTAAAAAAATATAGCAACAGTAAAGTTAGCCCATTTTTTTTTATATTGTGAAAGATGATGTTACGCCAAGTAAATTAACACCCAACATGTCACGCTTCAAAATTGCGCCCCCATTCGTGGAATGGCACCATACTTTTACCCTTTAAAATCTCCATAGGCGACGGTTAAAAAATTCTACAGGTTGCATGTTTTCAGTTACAGAGGAGATCTATGGCTAGAATTATTGCTCTTCTCTCGCTCCAACGATTGCGGCGATACCTCACATGTGTGGTTTGAAAACCATTTTTTTGATATGCGTTCGCTTCTACGCGCGAGCTCGCCGGGAAAGGGCGCTTTAAAAAAAAAAAAAAAAAAAATCGTATTTATTTTGTCACAAAACGGTGATCTCGTAGCGAATCCGGCGCAGAGACCACCATTATTGTAAACCGGACCACCGCCTGAAGACGAGGATATCTGGGTCATGGTAGCTAGCTGCTGCTGCCATAACAGAGATGTCCCTCTTCAATCAGGCGACGTATATCGGCGTGCGGCGGGCGGGAAGTGGTTAAAGAAAGATGTGTGTAGTGATAACGAACCTGAACAGAATACTTGTAGAACTGTTCGGACAGATCCCCCAAGGCCTCTTTAAACTCCTCTTTAGTGCTCAAGGCCTCCAAGCGATCGAGTTGCTCCACCTCAGCGACTGGATAGGGTTGGGTTTTCACAATCTCCGCGATCTGAAATCGGCACAGGCCGGTGACCAATAGGGTGTAGTGCGGTTTGGGCCAGTTACTGCCAACAACTTGCACGGCTATCGCCGCTGTTCCGATCCTGCCAGGAAGCACAAGAGATATAGTTAGAGCCGTGGAAGTTTCATTTTTAGGTGGAACGTCACTTTAAAGGGTTAATCCTTTGCATTGTGTAAAAGAAGGGACGGGTGTGTCACCGGGGGCACCAGAAGGGACGGGCGCGTCACCGGGGGCACCAGAAGGGACGGGCGCGTCACCGGGGGCACCAGAAGGGACGGGCGCGTCACCGGGGGCACCAGAAGGGACGGGCGCGTCACCGGGGGCACCTGAAGGGACGGGCGCGTCACCGGGGGCACCTGAAGAGACGGGCACCGGGGGCACCTGAAGAAACGGGCACCAGGGGCACCTGAAGAAACGGGCACCGGGGGCACCTGAAGAAACGGGCACCGGGGGCACCTGAAGAAACGGGCACCGGGGGCACCTGAAGGGAGGGGCACATCACCGGGGACACCTGAAGGGAGGGGCACGTCACCGGGGGCACCATAAGGGACCAGCACATCACCGGGGGCAAGAAAAGGGACGGGCACCAGAAGGGACAGGCACGTCGACGGGGGGCACCAGAAGGGACGGGCACGTCGACGGGGGGCACCAGAAGGGACGGGCACGTCGACGGGGGGCACCAGAAGGGACGGGCACGTCGACGGGGGGCACCAGAAGGGACGGGCACGTCGACGGGGGGCACCAGAAGGGACGGGCACGTCGACGGGGGGCACCAGAAGGGACGGGCACGTCGACGGGGGGCACCAGAAGGGACGGGCACGTCGACGGGGGGCACCAGAAGGGACGGGCACGTCGACGGGGGGCACCAGAAGGGACGGGCACGTCGACGGGGGGCACCAGAAGGGACGGGCACGTCGACGGGGGGCACCAGAAGGGACGGGCACGTCGACGGGGGGCACCAGAAGGGACGGGCACGTCAACGGGGGGCACCAGAAGGGACGGGCACGTCGACGGGGGCACCAGAAGGGACAGGCACGTCGACGGGGGCACCAGAAGGGACGGGCACGTCGACGGGGGCACCAGAAGGGACGGGCACGTCGACGGGGGCACCAGAAGGGACAGGCACGTCGACGGGGGGTACCAGAAGGGAGGGGCACGTCGACAGGGGGGGAACCAGAAGGGACGGGCACGTCGACAGGGGGGGAACCAGAAGGGACGGGCACCAGAAGGGACGGGCACGTCAACAGGAGGCACCTGAAGGGGCGGGCACGTCGACGGGAGGCACCTGAAGGGACGGGCACGTCGACGGGGGGCACCTGAAGGGACGGGCACGTCGACGGGGGGCACCTGAAGGGACGGGCACGTCGACGGGGGGCACCTGAAGGGACGGGCACGTCAACGGGGGGGGAACCAGAAGGGACGGGCACCAGAAGGGACGGGCACGTCGACGGGAGGCACCTGAAGGGACGGGCACGTCGACGGGGGGCACCTGAAGGGAGGGGCACGTCACCGGGGGCACCAGAAGGGACGGGCACGTTACCTCGGGCACCAGAAGGGACCGGCACATCAACGGGGGCACCAGAAGAGACGGGGACACCATAAGGGACCAGCACATCAACGGGGGCAAGAAAAGGGACGGGCACCAGAAGGGACAGGCACGTCGACGGGGGCACCAGAAGGGACGGGCACGTCGATGGGGGGCACCAGAAGAGACGGGCACGTCGACGGGGGGCACCTGAAGGGACGGGCACGTCACCGGGGGCACCTGAAGGGACGGGCACGTCACCGGGGACACCTGAAGGGACGGGCACGTCACCGGGGACACCTGAAGGGACGGGCACGTCACCGGGGGCACCTGAAGGGACGGGCACGTCACCGGGGGCACCTGAAGGGACGGGCACGTCACCGGGGGCACCTGAAGGGACGGGCACGTCACCGGGGGCACCTGAAGGGACGGGCACGTCACCGGGGGCACCAGAAGGGACGGGCACGTCACCACAAAGGATGGGCACGTTACCCGGGGCACCACAAGGGACCAGCACATCAACGGGGGCACCAGAAGGGTTTAGGCACGTCACGGGGGGGGGGGGGCACCAGAAGAAGTGACACATCACAGGTGACACTGACCTGTGTAGGACGGGGCGCTCCTCAGTGTCAGTAGTCGGGTCCCGGGTGTTGGGGATCACACCGATGATCGTGCTCTTCAGGGAGGTTCCTCTCAGCAGCCGGTTCCGCACCAGATCCATGTTCCCGGGAGAGTCCACACTCACCCGCATACTGGAGCCGGGCAGGAGCACCCCGTCATGGGTCAGGAGAAGCGGCAGCCGCCGGGGGATCTGGATAGAGCCGCTAGAGGCCATGACCGATCACCGACCGACCCACCGAGCTCACTGACAGCCCCGACCGGGCAAAGAGCAACCAGACTACGGAAAGCGACCGGAGACAAATCACCTGAGGGAACCGCCGCCATCTACTGGCCAACTGTGAGTATTACAACTGAGAATTCGCCTCCAGAAATCACCTCATGATATCCTGATATACTATATATCCTATATATTGAGGTGTATATATATGATGTATTTAGGTGTATATAGGATATAACGAGGAGAATATAGGATATATTGATGTGTATATATATGATATAATGAGGAGTATATAGGATATATTGAGGTGTATATAGGCTATAATGAGGTGTATATAGGATTTAATGAGGAGTATATAGGATATAATGAGGTGTATATAGGATATAATGAGGAGTATATAGGATATAATGAGAAGTATATAGGATATAATGAGGTGTATTTAGGATAAAATGAGGAGTATATAGGATACAGTATATTGAGGTGTATATAGGATATAATGAGGTGTATATAGGATATATTGAGGTGTATATAGGATATATTGAGGAGTATATAGGATATAATGAGGTGTATTTAGGATAAAATGAGGAGTATATAGGATACAGTATATTGAGGTGTATATAGGATATAATGAGGTGTATATAGGATATATTGAGGTGTATATAGGATATATTGAGGAGTATATAGGATATAATGAGGTGTATATAGGATATAATGAGGTGTATAGGATATATTGAGGTGTATATAGGATATATTGAGGTGTATAATAGGATATCATGAGGTGTATATAGGATATATTGAGGTGTATATAGGATATAATGAGGTGTATATAGGATATATTGAGGTGTATATAGGATATAATGAGGTGTATATAGGATATATTGAGGTGTATATAGGATATATTGAGGTGTATATAGGATATATTGAGGTGTATAATAGGATATAATAAGGTGTATATAGGATATATTGAGGTGTATATAGGGTATAACTTCCTGATTCCCTCACCGAGGATGGCGGTGGGGGCAGCCGAGAGACGAGTGATTGCGGACATCGAGGGCGCGCTGGACAGGTAAGTGTCCATTTATTTAAAGTCAGCAGCTGCAGTATTTGTAGCTGCTGGCTTTTAAAAAAAAAAATTGGGTGGACCTCTGCTTTTAGGAAAAGGGGGCTACAATAGGTGAAAAACACAGTAGCTAGCTATAATGTCTGATCACCTGCATTGGGGTAGACCTGACAATCGCCTATAGAAAACATAAGGGCCCGGATTCACAAAGACTTACGCCGACGTATCTAATGATACACCGCGTAAGTCCACGGATGCGCCGTCGTATCTATGCGCCTAATTCACAGTACAAGATACGCCTGAATTTTGACTTCCTACGACCGACGTAAGTCTCCTAAGCCGTCGTATCTTGGGTGCATATTTACGCTGGCCGCTAGGGGCGCTTCCATTGATTTACGCGTTGAATATGTAAATGAGCGAGATATGCCGATTCACGAACATACTTGCGCCCGTCGCAGTAAGCTACGCCGTTTACGTAAGGCGTACGTCCGGCGTAAAGATAAACCACCAAAAAGCTGGATTAAGTCATGTTAGGGTATGGACGTCGGAACTGCCGTCGGATTTTACGTCGTTTACATAAGTCGTACGTGAATGGGGCTGGGCGTAGGTTACGTTCACGTCGTTGCCATTGAGCCGTCGTCTCTTAGGGCGTAAATTCGACGTGATTCTGAGCATGCGCCGTTCGTTCGGCGCTTCATTTACATGGGGTCACGATTCATTTTAATACAACACGCCCACTACCTGCCTACTTTGAATTAGGCGGGCTTACGCCGGCCCATTTACGCTACACCGCCGTAACCTACGGAAAAAGTGCTTTGTGAATATTGGCCTTGCCTCTCTATTTTACGTCGGCGTATCGCAAAATGAGATGCGCTACGCCGGCCAAAAGATGCGTCCTCTACGTGAATCTGGGCCAAGGTATTAAAGTTTGTTGTCATTTCACGGGCACACACAAATTTAAGGTTGGCCGTGTTGGGTATCTATTTACTCAGTGCAACCTCGTCTTTTATATTTTACCAAAAAATGTGGATGTTCATTGTGTTTGTTTGCCCTAAAATTCACTTTAGTCTGTTTTTTACTGAAATGTTGTGTTCCCTGGAACTTCCACTATTTTATTCTCTATGGTGTCTGTTTCAGACAATATATAATGTTTGTGGGTTTTAAGTAATCTTCAGGCCAAAAATTATTTTTTAAACCTGTTCGCAAAAACGGCTCAAAACGGACCAAAAGGTGCTAATGGGAGCAATAAAGCTGCCACAGGAGAGGCTGAATGTTCTGTTTATTGCATTGATGGTGAGAAACTCCTGCGTGGGAAAGACCTACCTGTGTGAGCTTTTCCTTTCTTTTAAACGCTTCAATACCAGGCACTTTCACCCCCTTCCTCCCTAGACCAATTTTCAGCGCTGTCGCACTTTGAATGACAATTGCGTGGTCATGCAACACTGTACCCAAACACATTTTTAACTGACAATTGCATGGTTGTGCGACGTTGTACCCAAAAGAAAACGAGAAAGGGACCGACATTTTATTATTATTTTCTGTTATAAAATGTTGTAAATAATAATTTTTCTGAGGCTGCACTAATGGGCACTGATGAGGTGGCACTAATATGCAGCACTGATGGGTGGCACTGATGGGCAGAACCGACTGGCATCACTGCTGGGCACTGTTGGGGCTGCACTGATGATCAGTGCCCTGATTTTCTCCCCTGTGAGAAAATGCAGCTGATCTCTTCTCCTCACACTCTGATAATCGACATTTCCCTGTTTATAAGTGATCAGCTGTGATTGGACACCGCTGATCACATGGGTAAAGAGCTTCAACATTGGCTCTTTACCGAGATCGGTGATGTGTCGTGTCCCAAGGACAGAGCGCACCTCCGATCCCAGTAAAGAGCCGATATGACGTCGCCCCAGAACAATAGAGCTGCCACCCGCCCATCATTTATCAATATGGCAGACGGGAGGCGGTTAAATAAAAGTGTCCAGGAAAGCCTTGAAAACTATATCTGGCGTGGAGTAAACTCACTGTTTTGGCACCACACAATTGAGCTAAGAAACCCCAATGTGTCACGATACCTAAATAAAAGAAAACTGATCATTGTAAGCACCTCTGTTAGTGTTGAATGGTTTGTCTCATCCCTGTAACTGATACACCTGCAAGAGAGCTTGTTCTTTTGAAAACAACAACAGACTTGCTGGCTGGATCAACAGATTCAAATAAAGAAAAGAGAGCCTAAAAAAGAAAACAAATGCAGCCATCACATGTAAGAACTGGTAAGCTGCCATATAATAAATGTTCGAATTAGGGGTTAAAATGGGTTGTAAACCCTCATATTTTTTCACCTTAATGCATCCTATGCAATAAGGTGAAACAGTGGGGTAGCGTGGGTTGTCAGCACCCGGGGCAAGACAAGTAATTTGTGCCCCCCCCCCTAACCTGTGGACTTTTAGCACTTCCCGAATCCCTTCAAATCCAATAGTACTGACCAACCTGATACCTATACTGTCCACTACACTGACCACTATACTATACTGTCCACTATACTATACTGACTACTATACTACACTGACCACTATACTGTCCACTATACTACACTGTCCACTATACTATACTGACTACTATACTATACTGACCACTATACTGTCCACTATACTACACTGTCCACTATACTATACTGACTACTATACTATACTGACCACTATACTGTCCACTATACTACACTGACCACTATACTATACTGTGCACTACACTATACTGACTACTATACTATACTGACCACTATACTGTCCACTATACTATACTGTCCACTATACTACACTGACCACTATACTGTCCACTACACTACACTGACCACTATACTACACTGACCACTATACTGTCCACTACACTACACTACACTACACTGACCACTATACTATACTGTGCACTACACTATACTGACTACTATACTATACTGACCACTATACTGTCCACTATACTATACTGTCCACTATACTACACTGACCACTATACTGTCCACTACACTACACTGACCACTATACTATACTGTGCACTACACTATACTGACCACTATACTATACTGACCACTATACTGTCCACTACACTACACTGACCACTATACTATACTGTCCACTACACTACACTGACCACTATACTATACTGTCCACTACACTACACTGACCACTATACTATACTGTCCACTACACTACACTGACCACTATACTATACTGTCCACTACACTAACCACTCCCCCCAGCAGGGGGTAATATTCCTGCTGGGGGGAGTATGGGTATAATTTTCCTGCTGGGGGGGGGTATGGGTGTAATATTCCTGCTGGGGGGGGGTATGGGTGTATTATTCCTGCTGGGGGGAGTATGGGTGTAATATTCCTGCTGGGGGGAGTATGGGTGTAATATTCCTTCTGGGGGGAGTATGGGTGTATTATTCCTGCTGGGGGGAGTATGGGTGAAATATTCCTGCTGGGGGGAGTATGGGTGTAATTTTCCTGCTGGGGGGTGTATGGGTGTAATATTCCTGCTGGGGGGAGTATGGGTATAATTTTCCTGCTGGGGGGGAGTATGGGTATAATATTCCTGCTGGGGGGAGTATGGGTGTAATATTCCTGCTGGGGGGGAGTATGGGTATAATTTTCCTGCTGGGGGGGAGTATGGGTATAATTTTCCTGCTGGGGGGGAGTATGGGTATAATATTCCTGCTGGGGGGAGTATGGGTGTAATATTCCTGCTGGGGAGAGTATGGGTGTAATATTCCTGCTGGGGAGAGTATGGGTATAATATTCCTGCTGGGGAGAGTATGGGTGTAATATTCCTGCTGGGGAGAGTATGGGTATAATATTCCTGCTGGGGGGAATCTGGGTATACTTTTCCTGCTGGGGGGGGGTGTAATATTCCTGCTGGGGGGATTATGGGTGTAATATTCCTGCTGGGGGGAGTATGGGTGTAATATTCCTGCTGGGGGGTGTATGCAGGGATGGACTGGCCATTGGGACTACAGGGAGTTTCCCGGTGGGCCGATGGCTCAGTGGGCCGGCTTCAGTGACAGCGGACCGCCACCCCCCTCTGCTCCTCTGTCTCTCCCTTCCCGCAGCACTCACCTCCTCTCCCTCCCCGCAGCGCTCACCTGGGGGGAACAAAGAAGCAGGGGAGGACCAGAGGAGCAGGGGGGACGAAAGAGGAGCATGGGGGAGGGGACAGACAGCTGACTCAACAGCTATGGCCTGGGAGTTTCTCACTTCTGTCTAATCTTGTCCCATAAGGGGGGGGCACCGAACTGATTCTTTGCCCCGGGTGAAATATTGTCTAGCTTCCCCACTGGTACTGCCTAGAAGAGTACCAGCCGTTCTACTCTAATAAAGTAGAACGGCTAGTGAAGGGGGAGAGGGGGCTTGGGTGGCCGGGCGGGGGTTATCTGGCAGCCATGGGAGAAACCTGTCAAAGTGGGCCAGTCTGGATGAAGTCCAGGGCCAAATTTTTGTCCCAGTCCAGCCCTGGGTGTATGGGTATAATCTTCCTGCTGGGTGTAATATTCCTGCTGGGGGGAGTATGGGTGTAATATTCCTGCTGGGGGGAGTATGGGTATAATTTTCCTGCTGGGGGGAGTATGGGTGCAATATTCCTGCTGGGGGGAGTATGGGTGCAATATTCCTGCTGGGGGGAGTATGGGTGCAATATTCCTGCTGGGGGGAGTATGGGTGCAATATTCCTGCTGGGGGGAGTATGGGTGCAATATTCCTGCTGGCGGATGTCAGTGTCAGAATGGGGGGGGGGTTGGTGTAATATTCCTGCTGCGGGGGAGTATTGGTGTAATATGCGATCCCCTTACTTTCAGTATCACCCCAATCGAGGCGTGATTACTTGGCATTTACCTTGTATAGCGCCTTTCTCTCTGAGGACTCCAAGTATTGGAGATGGCGTTGGCCGGGAGTCGAACCCGGGTCAGCTGCTTGGAAGGCAGCTATGCTCACCACTACACCACCAACGCAAAGGTAGCATGTCTTTGTAGTGTAGGAGGAAACCGGAGTACCCGGAGGAAACCCACGCAAGCACAGGGAGAACTCCATGCAGATAGTGTCCTGATCAGGATTTGAAGGACCCCAGTGCTGCAAGGCTAACCCCTAAGCCTCTGTGCTGCCCATATGCGGCCTCTGTCCTCTAAGGCCGCCCCCGCTGAGCGGGGTAAATCACTTATGTCCACTCAAAACTCCTCCAGACAAAAATCCAAACTTAACCTAAACTACAATGGAGCTAAATATTCCATTCACCCATAGGCCTCATTCACACGGGGATATGAATCCGTACCCCATGGGAGGGCCGTGTTTACCAGAATGGGGATGCACAGGTGTTCCCAGCGTCCCGTGTAGGCAGTCCCATTGCTGTCAACTGGGGTGCAGCGGCTGTACCCAATGTGACATCTGTGTGGGTGCCGGTACACGGCCCCGAACGCACCCAGGGTGCGTCCGCGCAACTGCACCCACATGGATGTCCTTTTTGGGGTTAACTCAGCCCAATCACAGGGTACAAATTCATACACCCCCGTGTGAGTGAGGCCTTGGACGTCTCCATGAAGGACCTCACTGGCGGGAAGAGTTCTCATTTCTCCAGCAGAGAGAGCCTAAAGAAAGCTGGAAAGACTCCTCCCACCTCTGAAGACAAAAAGAGTTCCAACCTCCCCTCATAGCCGGTCCAACACACGCCTCAAAAACATACTGGCCTTCAACCTCCCCTCATAGCTGGTCCAACACACGCCTCAAAAACATACCGGCCTTCAACCTCCCCTCTTTGCCGGTCCAACACACGCCTCAAAAACATACTGGCCTTCAACCTCCCCTCATAGCTGGTCCAACACACGCCTCAAAAACATACCGGCCTCCAACCTCCCCTCATAGCCGGTCCAACACACGCCTCAAAAACATACCGGCCTCCAACCTCCCCTTATAGCCGGTCCAACACACGCCTCAAAAACATACTGGCCTTCAACCTCCCCTCATAGCTGGTCCAACACACGCCTCAAAAACATACCGGCCTTCAACCTCCCCTCTTTGCCGGTCCAACACAGGCCTCAAAAACATACTGGCCTTCAACCTCCCCTCATAGCCTGTCCAACACACGCCTCAAAAACATACCGGCCTCCAACCTCCCCTTATAGCCGGTCCAACACACGCCTCAAAAACATACCGGCCTCCAACCTCCCCTTATAGCCGGTCCAACACGCGCCTCAAAAACATACTGGCCTTCAACCTCCCCTCATAGCCTGTCCAACACACGCCTCAAAAACATACCGGCCTCCAACCTCCCCTTATAGCCGGTCCAACACACGCCTCAAAAACATACCGGCCTCCAACCTCCCCTTATAGCCGGTCCAACACGCGCCTCAAAAACATACTGGCCTTCAACCTCCCCTCATAGCTGGTCCAACACACGCCTCAAAAACATACCGGCCTCCAACCTCCCTCTAAGCCTGTCCAACACATGCCTCAAAAACTTACCGGCCTCCAACCTTCCCCTATAGCCGGTCCAACACACTCCTCAAAAACGGGGGGAGTATGGAAGAGAGAGGGAGAAAAGAAGGGGGGAGGAAGGGGAGATTGTGGGAATGGAAGGGGTGTAGGGGTTCCCCCCAACCCTCACCCCCCTTCTTTCCTCCAACCTCCCCTTTCCCACCCTCTCCTTTCCTCCCTCTCTCCTTCTTCCATACTGCCCCTCCCCATTGTTCTACCCCAGAAGACAAGGATCGGGGCCACTCTGTGCAAAACGAGCTGCACAGTGAAGGTAAGTATGACATGTTTGTTATTTAAAAAAAAGAAATGAACCCATAGTATCCCTTTAATGTCACTTTAACCAGTTCCCGACCCCCGCATGTACATATACGTCCACAATATGGCACGTACAGGCACATGGGCGTACATGTACGTCCTTGCCTATTAGCGGGTGGGGGGTCCGATCGGGACCCCCCCCCGCTACATGCGGAGGTCGGGTCCGCTTGGGGAGCGATCCAGGACCACGGCGCGGCTATTTGTTTATAGCCGCTCCGTCGCGATCGCTCCCCGGAGCTGAAGAACGGGGAGAGCCGTATGTAAACACGGCTTCCCCGTGCTTCACTATGGCGGCGCATCGATCGTGTCATCCCCTTTATAGGGAGACACAATCGATGACGTCATTCCTACAGCCACACCCCCCTACAGTTGTAAACACACACTAGGTGAAACATAACTCCTACAGCGCCACCTGTGGTTAACTCCCAAACTGCAACTGTCATTTTCACAATAAAGAATGCAATTTAAATGCATTTTTTGCTGTGAAAATGACAATGGTCCCAAAAATGTGTCAAAATTGTCCGAAGTGTTCGCCATAATGTCGCAGTCACGAAAAAAATTGCTGATCGCCGCCATTAGTAGTAAAAAAGAAAAAAATAATAAAAATGCAATAAAACTATCCCCTATTTTGTAAACGCTATAAATTTTGCGCAAACCAATCGATAAACGCTTATTGCGATTTTTTTTACTAAAAATAGGTAGAAGAATACGTATCGGCCTAAACTGAGGAAAAAAAATGTTTTTATATATGTTTTTGGGGGATATTTATTACAGCAAAAAGTAAAAAATATTGCATTTTTTTCAAAATTGTCGCTCTATTTTTGTTTATAGCGCAAAAACTAAAAACCGCAGATGTGATCAAATACCACCAAAAGAAAGCTCTATTTGTGGGGGGAAAAAGGACGCCAATTTTGTTTGGGAGCCACGTCGCACGACCGCGCAATTGTCTGTTAAAGCGACGCAGTCCCGAACTGTAAAAACACCTTGGGTCTTTAGGCTGCATATTGGTCCGGGGCTTAAGTGGTTAAGTTAGCATTTGATTGTCTTTTAACAATTAAAACAGATGATAATTTATTTTTCATAATAATGTTGGAAAGGAACATCCCAAGCAATCGCATCATGCCAGATGCTTATTTAACGACCGGTAATAACGATGGCATTAAGTTGTTCGTATGCGTTCTCCACAAATGGCGTTTTCCTAATTTTTGCAGTTGCGCGCACACACACACACACACACGTCGGAGGCAGCGTTCTGCACGGTGCGCCACGTAGCTGCTGCGCAATCACTTATCCTTAAAGTGGCTCTCGTAAAACTCACACGAGTCGCCCAGCTGCTGTTTGTGGCCATCAGGAGAGCCGCAGCAGATGGTGAGCGCCAAACTCCCGTAAAAAGAAAAAAAAATCCATCAGATCACGAATGTGAACCCAGTGGAGAGAACATGTGCAGAGCCGAAGAGCCGGTGACCCCGCTGGCTCTTAAAGTGTTTATGCTTTCCATTTCTCCGTCGAATAGTAAATTTTTCAGTCCAGAAGAAGTCCAAGAACCATTTTTTCTAAGTTATGACTCATTTTATTATTTTTTTTTGTTCTCTTTTTTTTTTTTTTTTGCTGTGAAACAAAGACTATTTTACAGAGCACGGTAATTAGGCAGGAAAGATATGACACCATTACTGAACCAGTGCCTCTGCCAGGAAAGAGGGGGCTCTCGCACAGAACGGTGATGTACCATTAAAGCACAGAGAAGAGAGAGACAAAAGCACCACCAACTAAGTGTAGCACATTTATTAAGGCTAGCTTAAAATAGAAAACAAATATGCCCTCGCAATCAAGAAAGCACATACAGCCAGGCCAGCAGATGGCGACCTCTCCACAGCCAGGGCAAGCGTTTCCTACCGTCAGCGTCTTGTCCTAGATCAGCAACCAGCTGGACACTGTACAAACTCTCAGGGCGGAAGCCGGGCATCTGAAGAGCATGATGACATCACGGGGGGGGGGGGGGGTGTGGCAACGGGTTTCGGGGAAGAGCTACCCCTTTATCAAGCCAATGCCAAATTCCTCTTGGAGGCTTGGCATATTTTGCGCAAACAGGACAGTCTGGCACCTTGCAGACCCCACACAAATGGTCTTTACATACTTCTGGCCCAAATTAGCATTCCTTAAAGTGGAGGTTCACCCGTAAATAACATTTTTTACCCTTAGATTCCTGCTCATTTTGTCTAGGGGAATCGGCTAGTTGTTTTAAAATCGAAGCTGTACTTACCGTTTTAGAGAGCGATCTTCTCCGCCGCTTCCGGGTATGGGCTGCGGGACTGGGCGTTCCTATTTTGATTGACAGTCTTCCGACAGGCTTCCGACGGTCGCATCCATCGCGTCACAATTTTCCGAAAGTAGCCGAACGTCGGTGCGCAGGCGCAGTATAGAGCCGCACCGACGTTCGGCTTCTTTCGGCTACTCGTGACGCTTCCGACAGGCTTCCGAAGGTCGCATCCATCGCGTCACAATTTTCCGAAAGTAGCCCAACGTCGGTGCGCAGGCGCAGTATAGAGCCGCACCGACGTTCGGCGTCTTTCGGCTACTTGTGACGCGATGGATGCAACCGTCGGAAGCCTGTCGGAAGACTGTCAATCAAGAAGGAATGCCCAGTCCCGAAAACCCATACCCGGAAGCGGCGGAGAAGATCGCTCTCTACAACGGTAAGTACAGCTCGGATTTTAAAACAACTAGCCGATTCCCCTAGACAAAATGAACATCAAGCTACGGGTAAAAAAAAATTTATGGGTGAACTCCCGCTTAAAGACTAAAGTGAAATGGCACCTTTTACGCCTATTTAAAACCACAGTAAAGCCCTGTACACACAATCGGATATCTGATCAAATCTAATCCGATGGAGTTTTTCATCGGATATCCGATGAAGCTGACTTTCATCAGTCTTGCCTACACACCATCAGTCAAAAATCCGACCGTGTCCAACTCGGTGACGTAAAACGCTACGGCGTGCTGAGAAAAATGAAGTTCAATGCTTCCGAGCATGCGTCGACTTGATTCTGAGCATGCGTAGATTTTTGACCGACGGACTTCCACACAGACGATCGTTTTTTTATCCATAGGAAAATGTTAAAACATGTTCTATTTTTTTTCACCGATGGAAAACAAACCGATGGGGCCCACACACGATCGGTTTGTCCGATGAAAACGGTCCATCGGTCTGTTTTCATCAGACAAACCGATCGTGTTTGTACAGGGCTTTAGGAATAGAACCCCTAAGTGAAAATGTCCAAATTGGGCCCAAAGTGTCAATATTTTATGTGGCCACCATTATTTTCCAGCACTTCCCTAACCCTCTTGGGCATGGAGTTCACCAGAGCTTCACAGGTTGCTACTGGAGTCCTCTTCCCCTCTTCCATGATGACATCACGGAGCTGGTGGATGGTAGAGACCTTGCGCTCCTCCACCTTCCGTTTGAGGATGTCCCACAGACAGAGGCGGCTCCAGGCTTTTTGAGGCCTTGGGCCATACTTGACATGGGGCCCCACTCACAACGATGATGGGAAAAAATAATTCAAGGACAAGAGCCTCTTCCCCACAACCCTGGCCAGTGGTTGTGGGGGTCTGCAGGCAGGGGGCTTATCAGAATCTGGAAGCCCCCTTTAACAAGGTGGCCCCCAGATCCTGCTCTTTAATAACAAAGGGGTGGGGCCACCCAGTGATGTCACCTGCTGAACCCGCCCCCTTGTGTTGTCATTGACTGAGGGCATGCTGGGTCATTGACGTCACAAGGGGAGGTGTCACCGATATTCACTGGTTGTTAGGGATGCTGGCGGCCCCGCTCCGGAGTCAGGGCTCTTATTGCTGCCTGAGCACAGCAACGTTATGGTCCCCTGGGATAATGCATTGGTTAAGTTAAGCGGCCGCGAGGCCCCTGTGAGTGTGAGGCCTTAAGTGACCGCCTAATTTGCCTAATTAAAGAGCCGCCTCTGCCCACAGATGATCAATAGGGTTTAGGTCTGGAGACATGCTTGGCCAGTCCATCATCTTTACGCTCAGCTTCTTTAGCAAGGCAGTGGTGGTCATGGAGGTGTGTTTTTGGGTCATTATGTTGGAATACTACCCTGCGGGAGGGGGAAGGGAGGGGATCATGCTCTGCTTCAGTATGTCACAGTACATGTTGGCATTCATGGTTCCCTCAATGAACTGTACTATACAGAAGTAATTTTGCAAGTCGCCACTAAAGTCATGTGCAGATCGCCTTGCAAAGTCGCGCTGCCCCAGTGTGAACCGGCACTGAAGGGCACTTCCTTTTTTTTTTTTTTTTTTTATATATATTTTAATTGAGTTTAGCTGTAGATCCTGAACATGGGCCAGATTCAGGTAGACTTACGACGGGCGTATCAGTAGATACGCCGTCGTAAGTCCGAATCCACGCCGTCGCAACTTTAAGCATATGCTCAAACTGAAATATGCTTAAATGTTGCTAAGATACGGCCGGCGTAAGTCTCCTACGCCGTCGTATCTTAACTGCCTATTTACGCTGGACGCTAGGGGCGTGTACGCTGATTTACGCCTAGAATATGTAAATCAGCTAGATATGCCTATTCACGAACGTACGCCCAGCCGTCGCAGTAAAGATACGCCGTTTACGTAAGGGGTTTTCCGGCGTAAAGATAAACCACCAAAAAGATGGCGCAGCCAATGTTAAGTATGGACGTCGGAACCGCGTCAATTTTTTTAAAATTTTACGTCGTTTGCGTAACTCGTCCGTGAATGGGGCTGGTCGTAATTTACGTTCACGTCGAAAGCATTGACGATTTGCCGACGTCATTTGGAGCATGCACACTGGGATACGTCCACGGACGGCGCATGCACCGTTCGATCGAAACGTCATTTACGTGGGGTCACACACGCACACAGCTTCAACATTTGAATTAGGCGGGCTTACGCTGGCCCTCATACGCTACGCCACCGTAACTTCGGCGGCAACATTTTAGAGAATACCATACTCGCCTCTCAAAGTTACGGCGGCGTAGCGTATAAGAGATACGCTACGCCCGCCTAAAGGTATGTGAATCTAGCCCCATCTCTTCGTCCAGGGGGCGTTTTCTTGCCGTAGAAACGACGCGGCACTGAATCTGATAAAAGGTGGCAGCGCGGTACTTTGTTTCACTGCAATCAAAATCAATTTCCAGTTTTCCTGGCTGAGTGTAGAGCCGGTGTCAGCCCATTATCAGTGAAGTGCAGTCATCATCTTCATAAAGCTGCATATATTCTCTGATAACGCCGCCTGTCCTCGCACGGTGTAATTGATTCCGCTATCAGCAGCCTGCAGATCCCCCGGCGGGTCAGCCTTTACCTGTCCTATGACGTCGCTGATTGACAGTAATCTGCATGAACTTGATTAACACGAGGACGTCGGTAAGGGAATTTATTATTGCTGTCAGCAAGGAAATTTTATTTCTTTTATTTTTTTATTTGAGAAAAAAAAAAAAGTTGCAAGGGCTGTAGCTATGCACGGGTTGGCGATCCAAGATCTATTACAAAGCGCCCTTCATCATACCACGCGCGCCCCCCCGCCCGAATTACAGCCCCGGCCAAGTCATCTTGTCTGCCACCTCGCTCCTGTGAAATGTTGTATATGTAAATGACGACAATAGGCCGGGGGATTTAAATTTATTTTTTGAAGAGCTTTAAAGTTGGCTCTGCCTGCAGGCGGCCACTTCACAGCCGCCGTAGGTGATCCGCGAGGAGTCACCCAACACAGGCTCATTAGCCTGATTAAGCGGTACGGCCCGGATTTCACCCGCTGTGAGCGATATGAAATCACAGACAATGTAAGGCTTCTAGAGAAATGGTCTATATAATCGCTACACGAGCCACTCTTGTCATTTAATGCTTTTTTTAAAAATGACCTTTGCATTTTAATCGGCAGCCGCTAACATTTCTTTTAAGCCTACAAAAAAAAAAGATTTATTTTTATTTTTATTTTTTTATACTTTCTGCTAGAGCTGCATGATTCTGGCCAAAATGAGAATCACAATTTTTTTGGCTTAGAATAAAGATCACGATTTTTGCGGCCTAAAATCTTTCACATTATACAAAAAAAATTGGGGTAACTTTACTGGTTATTTTTATTTTCACTAGAAGCTCTGGAACATGGCTGGTGGATCGTGGATGGTGGAACATGGCTGGTGGATCATGGCTGGTGGATCATGGGTGGTGGAACATGGCTGGTGGATCATGGCTGGTGGAACATGGCTGGTGGATCATGGCTGTGGAACGTGGGTCGTGGCTGGTGGGTCGTGGCTGGTGGAACATGGCTGGTGAATCATGGCTGGTAGATCATAACTGGTGGATCATGGCTGGTGGATCATAGCTGGTGGATCATGGATCATAGCTGGTGGATCATGACCGGTGGATCATGGCTGGTGGATCATAGCTGGTGGATCATGGATGGTGGATGATGACTGGTGGAACATGGCTGGTGGATGATGGCTAGTGGAACATGGCTGGTGGATGATGGCTGGTGGAACATGGCTGGTGGATCATGGCTGGTAGATCATGGCTGGTAGATCATGGCTGGTGGATCATGGCTGGTGGATCATGGCTGGTGGATCATGGATGGTGGAACATGGCTGGTGGATCATGGCTGTTGGATCTTGGCTGTGGAACGTGGCTGGTGGGTCATAGCTGGTGGGTCGTGGCTGGTGGATCATGGCTGGTGGATCATGGCTGGTGGATCATGACTGGTGGATCATGGCTGGTGGATCATAGCTGGTGGATCATGGATGGTGGATGATGGCTGGTGGATGATGGCTGGTGGATGATGGCTGGTGGAACATGGCTGGTGGATCATGGATGGTGGAACATGGCTGGTGGATCATGGCTGGTTGAACATGGCTGGTGGATCATGGCTGGTGGAACATGGCTGGTGGACCATGGCTGTGGAACGTGGCTGGTGGGTCGTGGCTGGTGGATCATGGCTGGTGGATCGTGGCTGGTGGATCATGGCTGGTGGATCATGGCTGGTGGAACATGGCTGGCATCTTTCATCTCTGAAGGGTGCTGGCCACTGCAGTTGCCAAGTAGGCTGAAGTTATCAAACCTTCCTTCATCCTACCTGAACCCTATCCTTGTATTGCCCTTCCCTTATTGCCTTTTATTCCCCCTTCCCCTTTGTCCATCCTCTGAATTCCCCTACCTCAATGTCCCTCTTCTCGTATTCTTCTCCTATTTCTTCTTCCCCCTCTTCCTGCTATAGACCCCTGGTCAAGTGATAGGAGGGGCAGGCTCTCTTTTATATGTTCAGACACCAGATGGAACACAGGCTTTTTTGACCTTAGCAACACAGACGCAAAAGACTGTTCAGCACTGCAAGTTCCCCGTGTTTCAGATAACTATGTGAATGTCAATGCACTTGTAGCGATCATATCAGGCAGTCCATTGGACTGGTTTGAACTTTTCATTTGTTCCTTGTCAGAAAAGGACAGAACGCTGAGATAGCTGACGGCTCCTGATCTTTTGCTTGAAATGTTCCCGCACGGTGCCGGCCCGGGAGATTAACAAAAGTGATTGGCAGGGATTGTTCATTAACGTCTTTCCCATTGCTGAGATCATCTGAATGCAGAATCAACTGCTTAACACAATACGACTATGTGATCATCAATTTACGAATTACTATTTCTCCTTGTAGAACCTTTAGAAAGAAAAAAAATAAAAGAAAAACAGGCAACAATTGTATTATTTTATTGTCCATTGAGGAGGAGGGTCCAATGCTGAATATTATGAACGGATCCTGTGGTGTTATCGGTGTGGATCGGTGCAACCATCTACCCAGGGTGTTTCCTAAGATCATCTGTGCAAGCAAAGGCCTTGGCTGGGTTTTAGCCACATGCCTGGTTTATTTTGCCATCTGGTAAGCGAGTTTTCCATAGGTGTGCGCACAGAGTGTGCCAGTCACACCCTAATCACTCCCTGCAGTGCAGATTACCCCTGCTGCCCGGTGTCCCCTCCCACAGCATGGCTGGCTTCCCTCCTTTCCCATTGGCTACCGCAGTGGGCACGCATTGATGATATTTCAGGATGAGTGGGGGAAGGGGTAATGCCATATACCGGCCCCTCCCCTTTCTGAATGAACACAGTGAAAGATCGGTACCATGTTTTTGAGCTTTCAGGTGCACACCCTAATGCAACAGGCTGCACACACCTATGGAGTTTTCTATATGGTGGCGGTGTACTTTGAGAGATATAACCATGGTGGTGTCTACCGCTTGCCGACCACCGCCTACGTACATATACGTCGGCAGAATGGCACATCTGCGCAAAGCAACGTACCTGTACGTCGCTTTGAATTTCACGCCTGCCGCAAGCTCCGTGACCGTGCCCGCGATCGTGTCACGGAGCTGCAGAACGAGGAGATGCTTATGTAAACAAGGCATTTCCCTGTTCTGCCTTGTGACAGGACACTAATCTACTGCTTCCCTGTCATCGGGAGCAGTGATCAATGTCGTGTCAGGCCCTGTACACACGATCGAACATGTCTGCTGAAACTGGTCCGCAGACCAGTTTCAGCGGACAGATCCGACCGTGTGTACAGCCTAGCAGACGGGTTTCCAGCAGACAAAAGTTTTAAAGCATGCTTTAAAACTTATCTGCTGGAAACCCGTCCGTCCGACATGTCCGCTGGTTAGTACGCTTAACCAGCGGACCGAAATCTCCTGCATGCGCCGAATGGATTCGACGCATGCGTGGAAGCATTTTACTTCCTGGTTTTCGGACGTGGCGGCGTCAACGTCACCGCCACGTCACCGCGATGTCTGTCCGCGGGGATTTTGGTTTGATGGTGTGTACAACCATCAGACCAAAATCTCCTAGCAGACATGTCCGATGAAAACGGTCCGCGGACCGTTTTCATCGGACATGTTCGAGCATGTGTACAGGGCCTGACAGGTAGCCCAGCCCCCCACAGTTATAATCACTCCCTAGGACACACTTAAAGGGGTTGTAAAGGTGAAAAATAAAGGAAGCTATTTAGGGAATTTTTTTTTTTTTTTTTACCTTTACAACCCCTTTAACCCCTTCCTAGCCCCCTAGTGGTTAACCCCTTCCCTGCCAGTGTAAATTTTAACCACTTGCTTACCGGGCACATATACCCCCCTCCTGCCCAGGTGAAATTTCAGCTTCCGGCACCGCGTCGCTTTAACTGACAATTGCGCAGTCATGCAACGTGGCTCCCAAACAAAATTGACGTCCTTTTTTTCCCCACAAGTAGAGCTTTCTTTTGGTGGTATTTGAACAAAATTGTATTAGTAATGCCCTGAGAATTGGGAGTTCCAATCAGCAAAGAAAAATTGCTGAGATTTTCGCAGTGTAATTGGGAGACCAAAGCATGTGCTTGGCTTATGTTCAAAAGCTGCGAAAAATCAATACGTTTCACAGGCATTTTAATATGTCAGTGACTTACAAATGGCTTCTTCAGCTTGCATTTTTTATGGACTGCAAATTCCTGTAGCGTTGAGAACGCTGTGTGAGATAAAAGTGCCTCTTGAGAGCTAGAACGGTGCTTGGTGTGAATGGACCCCCTGAAGTGCAAAACATTTTAAATGGAACGGTAGAGCGGAAAGCCATGGCAGTTCTTATACTTGCACTTTATGCATACCCCCCAACTTTTTAAGATGGGAATGAGGGACACCTACTAGTAAAAGTATGTAGGAAAAGGTCACGCCCCCCTGCCACACCCCCTTAAAGGAGAATTAAACCCCCAAAAAAGTTCAGCCCCAAAGAATTTACCCCTTTCCTGACCAGAGCATCTTTTGCAATTTGGACTGCGTCGCTTTAACTGTCAATTGCGCCGTCGTGCGACATGGCACCCAAGCAAAATTGACATCCTTTTTTTCCCCACACATAGAGCTTTCTTTTGGTGGTATTTGATCACCTCTGCGTTTTTATTTATTGCGCTAGAAACAAAAAAGGTGCGACAGCTTTGAAAAAAAAGCTATATTTTTCACTTTTCGCTATAATAAATATCCCCAAAAAAACATATAAAAAAAAGTTTATTTTTTTTCCTCAGTTTAGGCCGATACGTATTCTTCTACATATTTTTGGTAACATTTTTATTGCATTTTTATTAATAATTTTATTTTTTCTAGTAATATCAGCGATTTTTATCGTGACTGCGACATTATGGCGGACACATCGGACACTTTTGACACTAATTTGGGACCATTGTCATTTTTACAGCGAACAGTGCTATAAAAATGCACTGGTTACTGTAAAAATGACACTGGCAGTGAAGGGGTTTACCAGGAGGGGGCGCTGTAAGGGTGAAGTGTGCCCTAATGTGTGATTCTTAGGCTGCATTCACACTATAACGCGGCGTATTTTGCCGCGACAAATTGCGGCGTATTGTACAGCGATTTGCCGCAACAAAACGGGTAGTTTTAACCTTTTTTTTTTTTTACAACACATTGTTGTCTATGCCGAACGCCGAAAGCCGCCTGAAAAAAAGGGTCCGGGACTTGTTTTCAGGCGGCAGGCGTACGGCGTTTCGGCGTTCGGCGTGAGATGTGAACCATCTCATAGACAACAATGTAAAATCGCCCCTCCAGCGGCACGAGAGTCGGGCGTCGGGCGTAAATACGCCAAGGTGTGAATGCTGCCTTACTGTGGGGAGGGGCGTGGCTGGACATGTGACATCACTGATTGTCGTCCCCTATGACAGGGAACAGACGATCAGTGACAGGCTCACTGGGAAGCACGGGGGGAGAGGTTTGTTTACACTCACCTCTCCCCGTTCTTCCTCTCTGTGACCCGATCAGGGGACACTGGCAGCGATCGGGTCCGCTGTTCCTGCGGGGACGGTCACGGAGAAGAGGACCGGGGCGCTCGCGACCCACGGCTGTGATCTTAAAGGGGACGAATATGTACGCCATTGTGCCCAGCCGTGTCATTCTGCCGACGTATTTAGTCGTGCGGCGGTCCTCAAGCGGTTAATCTGTCTAGCTAAACGCAAGTATAAATAATCCCTTGAGAAAGTCACGTGACATGTGACCCAACGCGTCGGGAGGAGCCAGTGACGCCCTCTATCGTGTTTGAGCACAGTAGATGCAAAGTGAGGAGGATATTCGCTTTATGCGCCTGATCGTTTTTTTAACACGCGCTGGTTGATCGATCAAATGTGAGTGGATTAATTTGTACCTCAGACCCAAATGTCAGTTTAAATCATTGCGCAATGATGCATCTCTCTTGTTTTATTTGAGAACTAACATATACGAGGAAACCCTGAGGAAAAGCAAAAGAAATCACCTGAACCTTAATTGATGAACTGATTGCTGATTGAGAAAAACAACATTTTAAATTGGTGGATAACATTGTGCACACTGGGAGATTGGTCCCTGTCACCATTGTTTGAAGTAATTTATATTATTTATATATTTATACTAATTATTTATATATTTATCTGAAGTAATTTATCTGTACATCAATAGGAGGTTGATTGCAGTGCACTATTGCTTGGTAACATAGCAAGTATAAATAAGGTGCACAATTCTAGTTTAACCACCTAAGGATCGCCGCACGCCGATATACGTTGGCAGAATGGCACCGCTGGGCACATGGGCGTATATATACTTCCCCTTTAGCAGCCCAGCCGTGGGTCATGAAGCTCCGTGACCGCGCCCACGGAACCCGCGGACCCGTTCGCCGCGGGTGTCCTGCGATCGGGTCACCGGAGCTGAAGAACAGGGAGAGGTGAGTGTAAACAAACCTTCCCCGTTCTTCTCTGTGGCAATGTCAGTGATCGTCTGTTCCCTGATATAGGGAACGAGGATCACTGACATCACACGTCCAGCCCCGCCCGCCCCTACAGTTAGAAACACACATGAGGTCACACTTAACTCCTACAGCGCCCCCTAGTGGTTATCCCCTTCACTGCAATTGTCATTTTCACAGTAATCAGTGCATTTTTATAGCACTTTTCGCTGTGAAAATGACAATGGTCCCAAAAATTTGTCAAAAGTGTCCGATGTGTCCGCCATAATGTCGCAGTCACGAAAAAAATCGCTGATCGCCGCCATTGCTAGTAAAAAATAAATATTAATAAAAATAATAAAAATGCCAAAAACTATCCCCTATTTTGTAAACGCTATAACTTTTGCGCAAACCAATCAATAAACACTTATTTACCAAAATATGTAGAAGAATACGTATCGGCCTAAACTGAGAAAGACATTTTTTTTAATATATATATATATTTTTGGGGATATTTATTATAGCAAAAAGTAAAAAATGTTGCATTTTTTTCAAAATTGTCGCTCTATTTTTGTTTATAGCGCAAAAAAATAAAAACCTCAGAGGTGATCAAATACCACCAAAAGAAAGCTCTATTTGTGGGGAAAAAAAGGACACCAATTTTGTTTGTGAGCCACGTCGCACGACCGCGCAATGGGCACTGACTGGCAACATGGGCACTGACTGTGCCCAGCAATGCCATCAGTACCACCCCTCAGTGTCACCCAGTGTCCATCAGTGCCACCCAGTGTCCATCAGTGCCACCTCTTAGTGCCCATCTATGCCCAGTGCCCACCTATCAGTGCCCATCTGTGGTGCCCATCAGTGCCACTCATGAGTGCCCATCAGTACCGCCTATGAGTTCCCATCAGTGCCGCCTATGAGTGCCCATTAGTGCCGCCTATGAGTGCTCATCAATGCCGCCTATGAGTGCCCATCAGTGCAGCATACCAGCGCCGCCTATCAGTGCCGCCTATCGGTGCCTATCAGTGCCACCTCATCGGTGCCCACAAGTGCCGCCATATCAGTGCCCATAATTAAAGAAGAAAACTTACTTATTTACAAAAAAATTTACAGGGAAAAAATAAAAACGTAATTTTTTTTTAAAAAATTCGGTCTTTTTTTAGTTGTTGCGCAAAAAATAAAAATCGCAGAGGTGATCAAATACCACCAAAAGAAAGCTCTATTTTTGGGAGTAAAATGATAAAAAATTTCATTTGGGTACAGTGTAGCACGACCGCGCAATTGTCATTCAAATTGCGACAGCGCTAAAAGCTGAAAATTGGCTTGGGCGGGAAGGTGCGTAAGTGCCTGGTATGGAAGTGGTTAAAGATTTACTTTATTTTGTACTAAAAAAAAGGTTATTATTAAATATACATATATCAATAAAAATATATATATATATATTTTTGCACTTTGTTTAACACCAACAGCTCATTTACCATTTTTTTACAGTAGATGGCAGTGTTTATACACTAAAATTCCCTATCACAGAAAAAATAAAAATAAAAAAATAAACTCGAAAGCTTTACCTATCACAAATACAAGACAAATAAAAGAAAAAATATTGATATTCTGCACATTATGCCCACATTTGAGTAAACCCGAAGATTCATCGGGCCTCATGCACCATTTCCTTCATACTCATTCGTTTATCCAATTAGACATTAAAATACAGTCCCGGTTAGGCGCCGCGGACCGCACATTTACGCGTTGTACAATATAAGACGGGAAGGTAACATCTCTGCCGTGTACAGTCCATTAATATTTTACTACACAGCCCATAAAAAAGGGTTTTCACAGCGCAGTAGCTACATTGTAAAATGTTAATTTAGGACGACTGTGAATCAAGGCACTAGCTACTAATTAATGGATCGGGATGCTGCTAAATAATACAGTATTTGTTCAAACCAGTACAAATATTCTGTAAATATTCACTTAAACAATAACTAAAGCCTAGTTAAAAGCAGGCACTGGGTAAAACAAGGAGCTATAAAAATGGATAAAGCTAGCCAGATAAAGCCCAATTCCAATTTTTTTTTTTAAAGGAGGTTTAAAAAGAAGCGGCTAAGGCTTAATTTTCACCTCCTGTCCAGCACTGTAGCTTGTAGTACCTCTTATCTGCTGCAAACTGTCCTCAGGACAGGGCAGGGCGTCATGGATCCACCCCCGAGGAGGTGTCACAGCAGCACTCACATTGTATTGATACAGACTGCAGCACTTACTTCAATATATCATGTACCAGGACACAGGGACGAGTCAGAGGGGGGGGGCAATAGGGAAATTGCCCCCCCCCCCCGAGAATGCGGGTGAGTAGGCGGGCGGCTCCGCATGTGAGAGTGGGTGGCTCCATGGGCAGGCCTGGCGGCTCGGTTGGTGAGCGGGAGGCTCGACGGGTGGGTGGGTAAGAGGGCAGGCGAGCAGCTGGGCGGTTCAGGTGGTGAGCGGGCAGGAGGCTCAGTGGGTGGGTGAGAGCGGGCGAGTAGCTGGGCGCATACCTCCCAACTTTTTGAGATGGGAATGAGGGACACCTATCAGAAAAAGTATGCAGCATAGGACACACCCCTTTCCACGCCCCCTTAAAGGAGAATTGTACAAAAAAACAAGATTAGTTAAACCCACAAGTGCTTTTTTTACCACCTTTATATTGGCTTTTAGAATTTACAAATGCAGCAATTTACAAATCAGATGGAAGGTTTAGCACTTTTGATAGATAAAAAGTGCATTTTATATACATTTTATATAGATCAGACCAAAATGAGGGACAGATGAGGAGGAATGAGGGACAGAGGGACATTGCTCCAAATCAGGGACAGTCCCTCGAAATCAGGGACAGTTGGGAGGTATGGCTGGGCGGCTCGGTAGGTGAGCAGTTGGCTGACCAATCAGGGAGCCGGCGGGCGGGGGAGCAGAGAGATGACATCATCTCTCATCGCCTGGCGCCCGACCTGCATCCTTGCAGTACCGCCCTCACTGTGCAGGCAGCCGCAGTTACTGTCCTTTGGCTTGTTTACTGACTACAGTTCTGCTTGATCCCTACTTGCTATATCTGCTGGCTACTGGACCCAGGCCTGTTCACATCTTGGTGGGGCAATCCTGAGGACTGTGACCTGGTACTAACACCCAGCAAAACCCATCTCCAACATCAAGAGCTCTGGTGAACATCAGTTAGTGCTTAGACTAGGGTGACCAGACATCCCCAGTTTCAGGGGACAGTCCCCTGATTGAGGACACTGTCCCCGGACTAAGTCTGTCCCTGGTTTTGTCCCCACATTGGATTTAATAAGGGGCAGGGGCAATTTCGAAGACAATCAGTGCAGAATTAAAATTAAAAAAATTGAATTACACATCCCCACTCCGCCGTGCCTACTAGCATAGGGGGTTGTATTTTTCCCATTATCTGTGCCCCTTTCTGATGATCATGTGCTGGTCGGACAGAGGGAATATTTCTTCAGTTTCGGGTGCATGCCCATTCAGCTCCGCTCGCATGTTCTTCTGCCTTGGCTCAAATCCTGGCCAGCCACCTGCCTATCTCCTTGCCTTCCCTGGCGGAGTGAACTTCCTCCGCTTCCCACCCAGTAGTAGCCGGGGCCCGGAGAGTGAGACTTGAGAGGCTGTGAGGGGGGCGGCCACGGACAGAGAGTCGCTGATTGTTGCCATTACTAGTAAAGAAAAAATATGTCCCCGGATTTCATTTTAAAAATCTGGTCACCTTAGCTTAGACCCCGCACTTTGGGTGAGCCCACGTCATCCGCCAGTGTGACCTGCTTGTTCTCGTATCTAGTTGGTCAGTGGGAGCTTCTTTACTGTTATAGGTACTGGTCTCCGAGCCTGACCCCTGACCATCACAGGCACAATCCAACTGCTTTGGTAGGAACCAGGCCATTTACGTACTATTGGGGTATGATAATACGTGGAGGCACTTGAATCACCTCCACATGGAGGTTTTTCTGACTTGTTGGGGAAAATGGACTTCCAAGACATGTTTAGATCTAACTTCTTAGTATCATTTTCTATAATTGCTTCTGTAAGAGGCAAAAAGAACTGTATTTCGGGAATTCCTTTCTACCATCACAAGCAGTAGAAAGGATATGTGAATGTTAATTTGAAGCGCAAGCAGCAGATCACCAAACCAGAAAAGGACTAAGGTGAGCTAGAAGGTTGAATATGCATATTCAAAGTAGATGGTGGGAATTACCATACCCTAGGTTTACATACAGTCGGTAGAACCCAATGTAAGACTTAACAGTTCTGAGTCCAGGAAACGTTTGCACAGAAAATAAAAAAAATAAAAAAATATCTATATATTTTCTTGTAAACAATTCCAATGATACCTTTATAAAAAAACCAACTGGTATTTTAGACTTAGTGGTTGTTGAAAATGAGGGCAATTCACCAGAACAGAGAGTAGAAGAAAGCAATCATTGGGAGCGGGAGGCCAGGGACAGAGAATGGCAACAGTAAACACTTAAAGAGTAGAACAACTTGAAAATCCATCACTGTATTTCAACAAAGCCTGCAATTGCTTCTTGTGATTTTATTGATCCATATCACCGTCGTACTTATCTGTCTATATGTCTGTAAACACAATAGTAAATCTTCATACACAAGACCAAGAGAGAGGAAAATGGTGTTTTGACCGGATACATATACCGCGTACACACGATCATTTTTCGGCATGAAAAAAAAAACGACGTTTTTTGAAACGTCATTCAAAATGATCGTGGGTGGGCTTCACATCGTTTTTCGGCTTCTGAAAAACGACAACAAAAAAAAATTCGAACATGCTGCATTTTTTAATGTCATTTTTCAAAATGTCGTTTTTCGTGTTGTAAAAAATGATCGTGTGTGGGCAAAAACAACGCTTAAACCCGCGCATGCCCAGAAGCAAGTTATTAGACGGGAGCACTCGTTCAGGTAAAACTACCATTCATAATGGAGTAAGCACATTCATCACGCTGTAACAGACAGAAAAGCGCGAATCGTCCTTTACTAACAAGGAATCAGCTAAAAGCAGCCCAAAGGCGAATAGAACTTCCCCTTTAGAGTGCAGTCGTACGTGTTGTACGTCACCGTGCTTTGTTCATAATTTTTCAAAAAAGATGGTGTGTGGGCAACATCGTTTTTAATGATGAAGTTGGAAAAACTTCGTTTTTTTTTTTCATGATGAAAAATTTCATATTTTTTCATGCTGAAAAACGACCGTGTGTACGTGTGTACACAGGTCAGATCCTGACAAAGTGATAGAGTTTCTTGAAATCTCATCCCCGTGTATACTCACCTTCCACACACTCTGGGCATTCCCTAAAAGCCCCAGAGTAGACCATTACTCTGCAGCCTTAAAGTGTTTTTGTATTCTTTAGATAGTGGCTATTGCAGTGCCACAAAATGCCAATCATAATTTTTTGATCTACAAACTTCATAAAGCATTCTCTTCTCTTATAGGTGCATCTGAAGATCTGTGTTCCTCCTTTTTTGGGCTTGTATCCATTGGGATACAACTGCCCTTCAGCACAGGACGGTCTGCACAAAACTTAGGTGAGCATAGAGCGCGACATGTGGAGACAGAGATATTCCGCACACTTTCCTTTTCCATTGCCCGATCCCCACATAGGTGTCTTGAGTCATGTGAGTATCAAATTTTCTTTCATCTTTCAAATCCTCAATTATACCAGGGGTAGGCAACCTCGGCCCTCCAGCTGTTTTGAAACTACAAGTCCCATGAGACATTGCAAGACCCTGACAATGACAGGAATGACTCCTAGAGGCAGAGGGATGATGGGATTTGTAGTTTCACCACAGGTGCCAAGGTTGCCTACCCCTGCATTATACTATTGCCATACACCTAAATCCTACACTCAGGAGAATCTCTCACAGGACTTTTTATCCCTCTTTTTTCACTATTGTCCTTTATTTTGAGTATCTCCTGAGTGTGAGTGTGTGAGTAACTTGTATAGCGCTGCAAATGCGAACTAAATCGCCTCAAGACGCTTATTTCCATCCAGTGTCGTCCTGATCCTTCAGAAGAGGTGGGTCTTAAGTTTTTTCCTGAAGGCCCGATGATTTTCCTCTGTGAGGTTGTTTGTGGGTAGAGCATTCCATAGCCGTTGTCGTTGGACTCTAAATCTTCGTTCTCCCTTCGATTTGTAGCGGGACTTGGGGATGTGGAGGAGGTTTCCCTGAGTATCTCTTCCTAGTTCTTTTATTTTTAGTATACTCACCATGTGTACATTTAGAGAAAAATTTAAAAGGAGTGTGTAGTGATAAATCTTCTTAGATCAGAATTAAAAAAATAAACATTGTAATAATATTTCCTTTTATTTTTTTTTGGTAAATCTAAAATATTGTATATGGATATCTTGTAGTAGTTAATCCGTCCAGTAGGTGGAGTTCTCAGATGCTTTTCACATTTTCCTTTGTCTGTTTTGCCTCTCTGTTGAAAAAAATAGAGCTGTTGCTTAAAGAGCTCAATAACACAAGCCAAAATTCACAAATTCAGTCCTTCCCGATTGGACATCTGGGGCTTCGGTGAAAGACAGCTACCTTAAAGGAGGTAATTACCGTACTACTCTGCTGTCTATAGAAATAGCCCATACTGCTCTGGGAACCCTTGGTTTAAATGTTTATTTGTAAAACAAAAGTATACATAAAGTTAACAAAAGAGACATAAAATATCAGTTTTAAAACACACAAACTACCTAGCCCACAGGTATCAAACATAAGGCCAGCTGGCGGAATCCGGCCCTCCAGGCCATTTCACGTGGCCCTCGCACCTCTCCTGCAGGAGAACTCCAGCCCTCCTTTGGTCCTCCTCCAGACCACTACTTTCTCCTTTCAAGCTTCTTCCCAGCAGCAGCATAAGGAAAGGGGGTGCAATGTGATGTAAGGGAGAGTAGGGGACTCAACTTCTGATGGTGGGGTGGCTCTTGACATCTAATGTAAGGGGAGGGGATGCGCTGGACATCTAATCTTACAGATACAACCGTCCCTTTGGAGGACAATCATAATGCTGATGCGGCCCACGATGAAATTGAGTTTGACACCCCTGACCTAGACTAAATACAATTGACCCCAAGCAACGACTACAGGGAAGCAGCCATAATGGCTGCATGGGCTCATTCACAACAGGTTTGTCAATCATCCATTTTGCTCCATATTTTTTCAAGACATACACACATGTGCATGCACAGTCTTCAGGAAGTAAATTATCGGTGCCCCTGTGAGGTGCTTTCTAAATTTTGGCTTCAGTAGATTGTGCTGATTGCGAATGGAGTCAGACCAGCCAGAGGCAAAATAAAATGAATGGCACGCATGTGTCGAGGAGGGTGCAATTCACCACATGGTGCTCCCCACTTGAAAAAAACTGCACCTGGGGCCACTGCCCCTCCCGTCTCCTCTGTTTCATGACTTGTGGCCAATGACTTGAGGCAGAGGCACTGATTGGCTGCTTGAGCAGCAGCAGGCAGCCAGAGTCGCTGGCCCACAGAGAACCAACAGAAGTGCTGTTGAGGGCAGTAGTAGCTTATTGTATCTAGAGAGAGCTTATCTGCATTTTTTAATGGCTGCCGCAATATGGAGTGCAATGGCTAAAATCAGACGCAAAACGAATAAGTTACTGGTGTTACTTGATAACTGGTAAAGGCGCATCTTCTGAAAATCCCTTGGACTTGGTTTCTTCCTTTGCTATACTGCATTATAAACCTTGCAACTTTGATTCTCGTCCAAAACCTACAGCTTCTTAAACGCTGGCAGATTTATCACAGGCTAATAAACTATAAAAAAATACTGTAGAGCCAGAGAAGTGCTTGTATAAACTACTCTTCTCTGTAATCTGCAGAACATCCTGAGAAATAGCCTGAGGGGGAAGATGAACCTACAACTACATCTCCACCTCCTTCCCCCCTACCAGTGTTCTTTTGATGATGCCCTCTCGCCCCTCTCTCCTTTATCAACCCTCAATTCACAGTGGGCAGGCTGCATGCAGCATCAGGTGATAAGATGTTGTATAGTAAAGCTGGTCTGTTTGTCGAAGATCCCTTTTAGTCATTTGAAACATTCAGACATTGTGAGACAGATATGGCATAGGTAATTCTACCCCCGCAGGGCCTGCTGATATTAACTGGTTGTAAATCCTTACACACCATTTTTCCCTACAGGTAAGCCTATAATAAAGCTTACCTGTAGGTACTGGAAACCTGCACGGTTTAGGAGATATTTACCATATACGATTGCGCTGACATTATCATCGGCACATGCGCACTGAAGAAAGGACACGATTGTGCCGTTTCTGAAGGGCCCGTGCCATGAACGCCGGCTCCCGTGCGCATGCCGGAGGCCACGGCCCGGCATGTAGTGTTCCCACCCACACATAGGTGTGCGCAGCCTATTACATTAAGGTGTGCACCCCAAAGCTCAAACACACATGCTATATATCTATGGCCCCGTACACACGTCCGAGAAACTCAACGAGCAAAACACATCGTTTTGCGCGTCGAGTTCCTTGTGAAGCCGCCGAGGAACATGTTCTCTATTTGGCTCGACGTGTTCCTCGTCGGTTTCCTCGGCAGACCGGTTTCCTCGGCAGAATATGGCTCCCATCGTGTTTCTGGCTGAATTCTGCCGAGAAACTCGGTCATGTGTACGGGTCCTATCTATCTAGATAGATGGATAGGGCAGTAGGGCAATGGACAATGTCAGTAGAAATGTTGATGGTGTCAGTGGGCAGGGACTGTTGTCAGTAGTTTATTTGTATTCTTTTTTTATTATTACCTTTTACAATTTATTTTTCTTTATTTTATGTAATATTTTTTTATAATGTTTTATCATTTTCTTTTACAATTTTTTTAGGCACACCATTGGGGGCTTTGGTGAGATATCAGGGGCCTAAACAGACCCCTGATATGTCACTTTTGAGACAAAGAAAGGGGCTGAGGACAGAGATTCCCGAGTCCCTTTCTCTGCAGCCAAGCAGCAGGGGGAATCTGTGCAACATATGGTGATTAGGGTGTGCCTGGGCACACCCTGTGCGCACGCCTATGCACCCACATGAAAACAATGCACCCGGGACAGCAACTCCTCCTGCCCCCCCCCCCCCCATTCCCTACCCTGCGATGAATGACCCTCTAGGAGCAATAGAAAAAGAGGCACTACCATGATCTGCTGTGGAATGTAGTTCAGGTACACTATATAGCCTATTGTGGACAACTGAGCATCACACCTATATGAGCTTGTTGGACATCAGGGGCATAAATAACTAAGATTGTGAAAGACCTCAGGCATCCTTGAGCAATCAGAGGGAAGTCATGATGCAGGGTGTGGAGGTGGCCTAATTGAACTAACAGTGAGAGAGGCTTAAGGGGGGTCATGGTAAAATAAAACCACTGTACACATGATACACATTGTCAGGACCTGGATCACCTGCTGGTGGCACTGTGGTTCCCAGAGTGGAAGATCATGGTCTCATAGAGTCCAACAGTGGGTGTCTCCCAGCAGCCAGCAGATCCCAGTAATCAGTCTCCACCTGATGTTGGCTACTGGGAGGGTATGTAGTCCCAGGCCCCAGGTGGAGCTTAAGAATGTTTCATGTGTGTATTCTAGCCAGCCTTACAAACATAAATGGATGGCTTATCTGTTAAAGTAAGACTTAGGCTAGAGATTCATCCAGGTATACAGAGCCACACGGCAGGCAGTCACTACTAAACTGCCTTTTCAGCTCAGTGGTTCTCACCCCTATTGAGACCAGGGTCCAGTGTATTCTTTCAAAGCCTTCACAATAAAAAAGAATGGAGATGCAAAATATGTTTTGAAATGCTGCAAAGCTCTGGATGGGGTTGGGTGTCACTGTGGGGGGGAAGCACGGTTCTGGAGGGGACTCTGTAGCAGACTTGGTTGCCTTGTAAGGAATGAGGTCTCTGGAGGCAGTTTGTGGAAACTCTGGGTGATGGGGTCTCTGGAGGGACTTGGGACCTGTTCTGAAACCTTGCAGGGGCACTGTAGGAGACTAGAGGGTGATGCAGGAGCTGGGGAGCACTGTGGGAGGTTGGGGGGCAGTGTGGTACACGGTTAGAGATCAGAGGCACTATTAGTGGCTCTGTAGCATGCCTGGGGCCAATGCTTGGGGTTCAGAGGCACTGATGGGCGGTTGGAGAGCACCGTGGGAGGTTGAGGACAATGTGAGGGCCGAGGGTTACTGTGAAGCCACCACAACATAGATAGCCTCTTACCAGATGGCTAAAAGGAAATAGCCTTAAACCAGATACACCATTCTCCAGAGGAATCCTAATCACAATCATCCACGGGGAAGATCACCAGGGGAGAGGAGCCTGCTATCAACGAATCCAATCCTCCACACAGAGACAGAGTGGCAGCCCTTCCGCTCAGAGATCACATAGTCCCCAGAATAAAAAACAAACTGATAGTGTGATACCGTTTTGGGGGTGTTTATTAAGTAAAAAAGATTGTACTTACAATGTTCTAAAAACAACAGGCGTAAAAACAAAGTGCCGGCCGGCAACGAGAGCCCTTCCTCGTTCAAATAGAGCGCGGTAGCGTCACTGAATGCACGTCTCAGACGCGTTTCGTCATAGGCTGACGTTATCAATGGGGATGAACATGCAAACTCCAGGCAGATGGTGTCGTGGTCGGGATTCGAACCAGCGACCCTTTTGCTGCTAGGCAAAAGTGCTACTCACTGCACCACTGTGCTGCCCTATGGCATCTGGGAGCACTGTGGGAGGTTGAGGACAACGTGAGGGCCAAGGGTTACTGCAGTCTACTATGGAAGGTGGAGGGGCACTATGGCATCTGGGAGGCACTGTGGGAGGTTAGGGGATCTGCACCTGGCTGGATACTCAGTTGGAGGAAGAACATGGACCAGAAGTGGGCCATGGCCTGGTGGTGAAGAAATTAAGAAGCACTGGTCTAGCTCTGGGAAATGTATATATGAGAAAGGGCGAAGAAAACCCTTTAAAAATAAACCATTTACTAAAACCCAAGTTACTATAAGCAAATTATTGCTAATTGGACAACAATGGCACTTACATATAAGCATGCAGTTACATGATATGCAATTCCTGGATTAGTCATTCTCAAATTACTGGGCACAATTCAAAGTTCGAGGCAGATTACAGCAGGCACCGGCCTACGTCTCCCAATTACCGATGATAGAATTCCTACACAAGTCAATTCTGCAGATCTTGAATGAAACACTTTATACCGAAGCAAAATGAGGCTAAAGGAGCTAATCAGCCGCAGCTGGTCTGTCATCAATTCTCACATATGTTTGCAAGGTATGGGCTTTGACCTTGGAATTCACGTTCTCATACAGGTGATTAGACAGCTGATTCTTGGACCGATTCTGACAGCATGCTGCTTTTAATCAGCAGTCCCATTTAGCCTCTCTCCATAGGGTCCTGTTTTTTCTCTATCATTAGAGACCGTTACTGATATACATGTCAGTGTGACCCGGGGGCTCTGGTTTCTGGCGCTCTTATATTTTTGTGCGTTTCATTTGAAACATTTATGATCTGGCTGATTTAGCTAGGTTCCGAATCCATTGTAGGATTTCTGTAAAGCCCTTCATTGGCATTTGTGACTTCCACCAGGTCCCCAAACATGGATGATTTTACATTGTGTAATGGCATAGCTCCAGGGCCGGTTCTAGCGCAAGGCAACATGGGCACTTGCCTTACGGCTCCAGGGAACAGGGCGGAAAATTGTCAGTGTCACTGTGTCAGTGTCTCTCTCGTCTCTGTGAGTTCCAGGATTACACACAGCAGGCATCTCCCGCTGTGTGTATTGGAGCTTAGTGTGTTAACTTTGGCCGCGCTGTGAGAAAAGCCCTCCTCCTAGATCAGCTTGTGTGATAGGCAGAACAATGCGTCTATCACACAAGCTGATCTAGGAGGAGGGCGGGACTTTTCTCACAGAGGGAGGGAGGGGAGCGCTGCAGCCACACTGGCAGTGTGTGTGATAAATTCTCTCTCTTGTCACGCTGCCCCGGCGGCCCCTCCTCTCTTCTCCTCCATCCCTATTTGCTTGTGACATCATGTGGGATGGACGAGAAGAGAGGAGAGGCCACCGGGGCAGCGTGACATGAGAGAGAACTTATCACAGATGCTTCCTGCATACTGGCCGAACTGTCCTCAGGCCTTTCTGGCCATTTCCGAGGCCCTCCGGCGTCCCCCGCCTCTGGCCGCATGCGGTATTGCATGCCATTGAAGTCAATGCGGAACAAATTATTTTCGTTTCCATTGACTTCAATGGGGAAACTCACTTTGCGAGTACTTTGAATTACAAGCATTCTCCTAGAAAAGATTATGCTCGTAATCCAAGGTTCCACTGTATGTGTATATATATATATATATATATATATATATATATATATATATATATATATATATATATATATATAAGTTTTTAAACAAGAAAATATTACTCTAGTGTGCTACTAGTGTGAGTTTAGGAACATTTATGTTTTAGCTCACGGTTAATTTGTGAGTTTTAATTGGGTCATGGGTTTACTGCAGGTCAGGCTGGATGACTTACGCACAGTTAGCCAGATTCAGAAAGAGTTAAGCCGGCGTATCAGTAGATACGCCGTCGTAACTCTGAATCTAAGCCGTCGTATATTTAAGTGTATTCTCAAATTGAGATACACTTAAATCTAGCTAAGATACGACGGACTGCGCCGTTGTATCTTAGCTTTCTATTTAGGCCGGCCGCTAAGGGGCGTGAACGCTGATTTACGCCTAGAATGCGTAAATCAGCGAGATACGCCTATTCACGAACGTACGCTTGCCCGTCGCAGTAAAGATACGCCGTTTACGTAAGGCGTTTTCAGGCGTAAAGTTAGTCCACCAAAAAGCTGGCCCAACCAATGTTAAGTATGGACGTCGGTCCCGCGTCGAATTTTTTAATTTTTACGTTGTTTGCGTAAGTCGTCCGTGAATGGGGCTGGGCATAATTTACGTTCACGTCGAAACCAATAAGTCTTTGCGGCATAATTTGGAGCATGCGCACTGGGATATGTCCACGGACGGCGCATGCGCCGTTCGTAAAAAACGTCAATCACGTCGGGTCACGATTCATTAGCATAAAACACGCCCACCTCTTCACAATTTGAATTAGGCGCGCTTAGGCCGGCACATTTACGCTACGCCGCCGTAACTTAGGACGCAAGTGCTTTGTGAATACAGCACTTGCCTCTCTAACTTACGGCGGTGTAGCGTATATGCGATACGCTACGCCTGCCTAACGTTAGGCTCTCCTACCTGAATCTATTTAAGTGTGTTTATCCACAGGCTGATCTTGTCTCTTCTGAGGCAACATGCAAATGGTTCTTGTATATTTCTCATGGATGGTAAGTCCACAGGTATCATACATCTCCTCAGTCGGACTCCGATCTCTCCATTTCAAATAAGCTAGAGGGTGCAACATCTGGACACAGGGTTAGAAGCTTCAGGCCTCACAATACTCTTTAAATTCTCTGGACTCCAGAACCCAATCTGGGGGTTACAAAACCAGTAGAAAAAAAAAAAATTAGTCCAATTTTCTACATAATACCAATCCTGGAGCCTCTCAATCTGCCTTCATAAGAGCCCTGCATGCCACTTACCTCTTTTTACACAGTGGCAGGGCACTGCACCGTCATAATATACATATACAGTAAATTTATAAAGTATAACACAATATACAAATTGATTTTAAGCAATTTTTCTAATCATCCAGCACTGATATGCAGGTGGCTCCTTTCATAAATAAAAGATAATGATCGTATCCCTCGCTTTATGCAGACCTGAGCACACCGAGACGAATACTGATTTTGACAAGCTGCGGGTTGGTATTTACAATTCCCAGAACATTGAAAACTTTTTTCCTTTAGTTTGACATGATACTTTTTCTCCCGTATCTTTTATTTTTTTTGTAGGAAAGAAAATCCAGCACGCCATCAGGGCTGTCTAAGGGTGATGAATATTTCAGTGCGTCACTAGAAATGAATTGCAGTGGCCGACATTAAGAGTCGCAGACTAAAATATTCGTGTGATTTGCAGCAAAGTTTATCAAACTTAATTCCTTCTTGTTTATTAAAGTTTCTAGGCCAGAAAGCTCTCGGGACAAGGTGACCCAGTTGAGGCTGTAAGCTGACAGCGTGCAGAGAAATATGTTAAAGAGCAATAATCCATATTAATGGCTATGGGGCTTGTCCTCCTAGTCATGTATCTTACACATTATATCAATTAATCAAACTTTCAAAAATTGCAGAATGTTGTAGAATAGGAAATATGACACAACTTTTTTTTCATAGCCGATAGATTTTGGGTGTCACTTTAGTTTTTACTGTAACAAATCTCTGATAATGAGATTATATTTTGCTGTTCCTACCTAGCTGTAATACTAAAGCATCGTACACACTACTAGTGTTTTTTCATCCAACTAAAAAAAAAAAAACTGACAGCTCAGTTCGGAGCCACTGTACTAATTACGATGTTAGTACCGCGATCTTCCCTAATGTACTATTGTGTTCTGACAGGGGGACGGCTCCCCCTGCCAGAATGCATCTAAAGACGCACACAGCACGGCTTGGCCCCACCCCTGCTCCCTCCTCACTACAGGTATATATGATTTGCAGCAGTGGGATCCAATGGCTCCTGTTGCTATCAATCTGCCCTGTAGGACCAGGTAGAAAGAGCTGTGCTGCTACAGATGGGCACAGCACTGGATCAATACAGGACAGGTAAGTATTAAGGGAGGGGGAAAGCAAACATTTAGTGAAATCTTTTTTTACCTTAACCACTTCCATACAGGGCACGTATACACCTTCCCGCCCAAGCCAATTTTCATCTTTCAGCGCTGTCGCACTTTGAATGGCAATTGTGCGGTCATGCTACACTGTACCCAAACAAAATTGGCGTCCTTTTTTTCCCACAAATAGAGCTTTCCTTTGGTGGTATTTGATCACCTCTTCGATTTTTTTTTTTTGCGCAACAACTAAAAAAAGACTGAAAATTTTGAAAAAAAATATGTTTTTATTTTTTCTGTAAATTTTTTTGTAAATAAGTAAGTTTTCTCTTTCAATTACGGGCACTGATATGGCGGCACTGATGGGCACCGATGAGATGGCACTGATGGACATCGATGAGGTAGTACTGACGGGCACAGATGAGGTGGCACTGATTGGCGGCGCTTGTGTGCGGCACTGATGGGCACACATAGGCGGCACTGATGGGCACACATAGGCAGCACTGATGGGCACACATAGGCGGCACTGATGGGCACACATAGGCGGCACAGATGGGCACTCATGGGCGGCACTTATGGGTGGCACTGATGGCTACTTATGGGTGGCACAGATGGGCACTGATAGGTGGGCACTGGGCATGGATGGGCACTGTGGGGTGGCACTGATGGACACTGTAGGGTGGCACTGATGGACAATGTGGGGTGGCACTGATGGACACTGGGGCGGCACTGATTAACCTATGTTGCCAGTCAGTGCCCATTTGTGGGCACTGATTGGCATCTTTTTTTTTTATGCTTTTTTTTTAATTTTTTTTACAGCCTTTTTTTTTTTATTTTTTTTTGCTTTTTTTTTTTTTTTATTTTCCCTTCCCTGGTGGTCCAGGGTGGGCTTCCCTGGTGGTCCATGTGGCGATCCGAGGGGGGGCTGCGCTGATAAACAATCAGCGCGAACCCCCCCTGTCAGGAGAGCTGCCGATCGGCTCTCCTCTACTCGCGTCTGTCAGACGCGAGTGAGGAAGAGCCGTCAACAGCTCTTCCTGTTTACATCGTGATCAGCCGTGATTGGACATGGTTGATCACGTGGTAAAGAGTCTCCGTGAGAGACTCTTTACCGAGATCGGTGTTGCAGGGTGTCAGACTGACACCCCGCAACAACGATCGCCGCGATGCGCACCCACGGGGGCGCGCAGCGGCTCAGAATCCTGAGGACGTCATATGACGTCCGGTCAGGATTCTACAACCACTTTGCCGCCGTCAATCTGTCATTGGCGGGCGGCAAGTGGTTAAGCAAGGTACTGCATTGATGTAAAAAACCTTGTGACTTTAGAACCACTTTAAGGCCTTGTTCAAATCTCACGATTTGGGATCACGGTAGTGGCGGCCGCTCATAAGGGGCGCAGAGGCGCTGCCCCCTAATTCATGTGCCTGGCCCCTATTAGATTGGTCTCTATGCAGGGTGCCACACGCATGAATTCCAATGTTTTTTTTAAGCACATGACACGGAGACTCTGGCTTAAAAAAGGGTGGGCTCGGGGGGCAGTGCCCACCCACTTGTGTAAAATTTGTGAATTAATATTCGCTAATGTCTTCCTGCTTCTCCTCTCAGCCAATCGGGAAGCGGGTCCTGAGACCCGATTGGCTGGGAGTTCTAAGCCCCGATTGGCCGGGAGGAGAAGCGACTGCCGAGACTCGGGAGGAGATGCAGCAGGGAAGCCGCCGAAGCGGCGACCTGGATGGGGCAAGTGCGGGGCTGGCAAGCAACGGGAGGAGCTGCAGCGGGGGAAGCCGCAGAAGCTGCGACCTGGATGGGGCAAGTGCGGGGCTGGCAAGCAACTGGAGGAGATGCAGCGGGAAAGCCGCAGAAGCTGCGACCTGGATGGGGCAAGTACGGGGCTAGCGGGCGACGGGCAAGCAAAGCGGTGATCGATCAAGTGTCGGGGGAGTGAGAGGGCTAGGTTTGTCTCCCCCTCAAAAAAATTGAGCACCAGCCGCCACTGAAACACGGGCAGAATCACCATACTTCTGCCGGCAATCCCAAATCACAGAAGAAAAAGTGTGACTTCTAAAAATGCTTGTCGGCCCAAAAAGGAGCATGAGCTTCTTTTTGGGTGACAAACATGCATAGATCAGCCCATGAAGTCAATTGACTGTACGGGCAACACCCGAAATCGCGTGCAAATTGCACAACCAAAATCGCGAGGCAGGAATGCTTGTTCCCGCTACGCGAAAGTGTGAAAGAATGGGCAAACTTTTAAAAACTGCTTTTTCATGTTCAACTGAAGCGACTCCACTGCAGTTTGTAAAACTTTATTAAGTTGACTGATGAATACCTTTCAGTTTATGCAAAAGACTGACAAAAGCTTCCTTGAGCGGGGAATTAAAGAGAAGACAATAGAAATGAATTCACAGCATATATCAGTCATCGTCGACGTGAGACATGCGAGTATTTATTTGTAACAGCTCATGACGGAATTACAAAAGGTAATCGTGTCTAAATGTCATTCTGCCAGCGCAAATACTTGTCAGGAGTTCCAGCCTTGTCACCATCAGTCTGCCGCCTCAATCTGCTTGGTGAGAAGCAACAATGGCTTTGCCTAATGGTTCTTAGAAATGGGAATGAGGGAGCGATGTGGACTATTGATTTAATGCAATGGACTGACTCCTTCCCGGGATTAGATGCGGCAGTGTTACACTCAACTATTGTGAGTTAATCTGACAGGCAGAATTGCTACCTTTAACAGACAGCTGAGGGATGTACTGCGCCTTGCATTGTATCCCTTTATAAATTCAGGTCATGGTTCTGCTAAAATGAAGGAGCCGAGAAATGCCTCTGGCCCAGATTCTCAAAAGAGATACGACGGCGCATCTCCAGATACGCCGTCGTATCTCTGCGTAGCGCCGTTGTATCTATGCGACTGATTCTTAGAATCAGTTACGCATAGATATTCGATAGATCCGACAGGCGTAAGTCTCTTACGCCGTCGGATCTAAACTGCAATTTTTTTTTTTGCCCGCTAGGTGGCGCTTCCGTCGATTTCCGCATTGAGTATGCAAATTAGCTAGATACGCAAATTCCCGAACGTACGCGCGGCCGACGCAGTAAAGTTACGACGTTTACGTTAGGCTTTTCCCGGCGTAAAGTTGCCCCTGGGTCTATGAGGCGCAGCCAATGTTAAGTATGGCCGTCGTTCCCACGTCAAAAATGTAAAAATTTACGTTGTTTGCGTAAGTCGTCCGTGAATGGGGCTGGACGTCATTTACGTTCACGTCGAAACCAATGACGTCCTTGCGACGTCATTTGGAGCAATGCACACTGGGATATTTTAGGGACGGCGCATGCGCAGTTCATTCGGCGCGGGGACGCGCTTCATTTAAATGAAACACGCCCCCTACCCACCGAATTTGAATTCCGCTGGGTGATTTACGCTACGCCGCCGTAACTTTACAGGCAAGTGCTTTGTGAATAAAGCACTTGCCTGAAAAACTTTCAGCGGCGTAACGTAAATGAGATACGTTACGCCCGCACATATTTGCACCCATCTACGTGAGTCTGGGCCTCTGTCTTCATTCAGAGTTTTTTTGTTTTTTTTTACCACAACTGTCCTTCAAATATTGCCATTTATGTAGGAGTTTGTGCCATAATGTATTTTTAAGTCCAAGACCAGATATTATTTTATTTAATTTAACCGCTTGCCAACCAGTGCACACAGATGTACTCCGGCAGAAGGGCTTGTACAGGCAAATGGGCGTATCTGTACGTTAAGGTGACCAGATTTTTTAAATGAAATCTGGAGACATATTTTTTCTTTACTAGTAATGGCAACAATCAGCGACTCTCTGCCCGTTGCCGCCCTCCTCACAGCCTCTCAAGTCTTTACTCTTCGGGCCCCGGCTACTACTGGATGGGGAGTGGAGGAAGATCACTCCGCCAGGGAAGGCAGGGAGATCGGCAGGTGGCTGGCCAGGATTTGAGCCAAGGCAGAAGAACATGCAAGCGAAGCTGAATGGGCATGCGCCCGAAACTGAAGAAATATTCCCTCCGCTCCGACCAGCACATGATCATCAGAAAGGGGCACAGATAATGGGAATAATACAACCCCCCTATGCTAGTAGGGACGGCGGAGCGGGGGTGTGTAATTCAAATTTTTTATTTTAATTCAGCACTTACTGTCTTTGAAATTGCCCCTGCCCCCTATTAAATCCAATCTGGGGACAAAACCAGGGACAGACTTGGTCCAGGGACAGTGTCCTCAATCAGGGGACTGTCCCCTGAAACTGGGGATGTCTGGTCACCCTACTGTACGTCCCTTTGAATTTGCTGCATACTCTGTGATCGTGCCCGCGGATCCCGCGGACTCGATGTCTGCCGGTGTCCTGCAATCGTGGCATGGAGAGGCAGAAAAGGGAGCTGTAAACAAGGCATTTCCCTGTTCTTTTCAGAAACGATGAATCAGACTGATACAGAAGTACAGTTAAATCACACTTGTTTATTAATAATAATAATAAAAAGGTAAACACAGTAAGCATAGTCAAAACATAGCCAGAGTTCAGTAACCGGATCAGGTAGTCAGCTAAGCCAATGTCAGAGAGCCAGAGATAAAACGTAGTAGTCCAACAAGAAGGATCAGGAGTTAGAAGGAATGTCAGCTGAGCAAGTCTTCAACAGGAACACAGGAGAAAGTCTCTGTGATGTTGACAAAGGCGAAGGCAGAGATGAAGTGAGCTGGAAGGCTTTAAGTAGGCAGGACTGACGAGGAGATCATCAACAGGTGAGTCACTGTGTAGAGAAAGGAGCTGGCAATTAGCCCGACAGCTGAGCGTCCAGCTTAGGGAAGGAAGGGCTGAGCCCAGCCCTGACCGTTCTGCCTAGTGATATGACAGGGATCTACTGCTCCCTGTGATCGGGAGCAGTGATCACTGTCATGTCAGTGATAGCCCATCCCCCCACAGTTAGAATCACTCCCTAGGACACACTTAACCCCTTGATCGCCCCCTAGTGTTTAACCTCTTCCCTGCCAGTGTCATTTACACAGTAATCGATGCATTTTCATAGCACTGATCACTGTATAAATGACAATGGTCCCAAAATAGTGTCAAAAGTGTCCGATGTGTCCGCCATAATGTCGCAGTCACGATAAAAATCGCTGATCGCCACCATAACATGTAAAAAAAAATATTAATAAAAATGCCATAAAACTATCCCCTATTTTGTAGATGCTATAACTTTTGTGCAAACCAATCAATAAACGTTTATTGCGATTTTTTTTTTTTTTTTTATCAAAAATATGTAGAAGAATACGTATCGGCCTAAACTGAGGAAAAAAATTGTGTTTTTTTTTATAGATTTTTTGGGGATATTTATTATAGCAAAAAGTATTGTATTTTTTTCAAAATTGTGGCTCTTCTTTTGTTTATAGTGCAATAATAAAAACTGCAGAGGTGATCAAATACCACCAACAGAAAGCTCTATTTGTGGAGGAAAAAGGACGTAAATTTTGTTTGGGTGCCACGTCGCACGACCGCGCAATTGTCAGTTAAAGCGACGCAGTGCCGAATCACAAAAAAGTGCTCGGGTCAGGAAGGGGGTAAATTCTTCCGGGGCTGAAGTGGCTAAGGGCTGAATGAGATTGCCAATGTTATAAGTGAGGGGTACCAGCCTTAGGTTGTTCCTACAATGGGATTGCAGGTAGCATCAGTTTGCATTCTGTACACAACTGTGTTCGCGTATCCCTGCTGATTTGATAAATAATACAAGTTGCTCTTAACATGGTATAATTATAATTAGCACAATTCTCCAGTGGGTGCTTGTCCTGATTACACAATCACACATTCACACTTCCTCTCACAAACTGTTTTCAGTATCTTTTAATGTAATTCTTTCCGCGCTTCTACAGAACTAGAATGGCATTGGAGCAGACATCTCCTACAGCCATTTTTTGAGGGATTATGTTGGTCCTGGATAACTTGGGGACATTAGACACAGGGCCGGTGCAAGACTAGTTTGCACCCTAGACAAGACCAGCACCCACTACCCCCCCCCCCCACCCCCACCCCAAAAATAGAGAGCCTGTACCGGTGTTCTGACGAGAGAGGTCCCCCGTCGAATAATGCCCACCCTGTACTCATGAACAGCTGTTGATTAGATTTACACGGCGCCTGCGCAAGGAAGACGAAATTGTGCCATGCGCTGACGCATGCTCCCGATGCTCGTGCAACTCTCCAAGCGGGGCCGTCTTAACAGCATCATGGGCCCCTGGGCAAAGTAATGCTCTGGGGCACCTACAATGGTGACAGTGCAGGTAAACAGACATCATGTAGGTAGGAGGCAGACTGCCTCCCCTGTGTATCTATCACTCTCAGTGCCATCATGGGGCCCCCAATTACGGGGGCAGCATGGGCTCAAGGACCAGCTGCCTTTGGGGAAAGTGCAGGGGCCCTCCATGCAGCTAGGGCCCCTGGGCAGTGCCCTCTCATTAAGACAGCCCTGTCTGCAAGGGGCGGGTGTATTTTTCATTGAACTCTGCAAGGGGCGGATACATATAGAAGAGGCCGCATTGTATCATGATGGGCGGAGCTCATACGACGGGGGTGGATTTCTCAAAGGGGCGGATGTATTATTGAGAAGCCTGTGTAGTTTATTGAGAAATCCAACCCCAATTTATCAGCTCAGCCCATCATGATTAAATATGGCCTCTTCTGTAGGCATCTGTGTCTCACGCTTTAATTAACATTATATCCGCCCCTTGCAGAGTTGCATGAGCATCGGGAGCGAGTGGCACAAAGTCGTCTGATGTGCGCAGGCGCCGTGTAAGCTGTTCACGTTCGGAGGCTTTCGACGTGCGTAGCGTCCATTCGTATTCCCGGACGTCTTACGCCAAAACAAAAAAAAATTGAAATTCGACCCGGGAACGACGGCCATACTTTAACATGGCTCGACTAAAGTTAAGCCATGTTAAAGCAGGTGTAAAATTGCGACGGGAAAAAATTACTAGCGACGACGTAACGACGGGAAAAAACTCTGTGGATCGCCGTAAATCCTCATTTGCATACCCGACGCTGGAATACGACGCAAACTCCCCCCAGCGGCGGCCGCGGTACTGCATCCTAAGATCCGACGGTGTAAGTCAATTACACCTGTCGGATCTTAGGGCTATCTATGCGGAACTGATTCTATGAATCAGCCGCATAGATACGACAGGAGATACGACGGTGTATCAGGAGATACGCTGTTGTATCTCCTTTGTGAATCTGGCCCAATGTACGTACTATTATTATTACTATTATTGCATGCAATTTTTTTTATTTATTTTTTAAGCCAATTTTGCTTGAGCATTCCATGAAATCTAAAGCTAATTTCAATGAAAGGAAGACGTTTAACTCATCTCATATGATAATAAATTCCATTCCACTGGATTACTGACAGCAATAAAAACCAGAGAAAAGTTCTGACTTTCCCCATTGTACCCGATGCCACAAAAAACAAGACATTTTGGACGGAGTTAGGTATTTTTAAAATTAAATACTGACAAGTTCATTTTTCAAAGAAGAAAAGGAAATTCACTTCTCACCTGACATACGCTGCACCTGCATTGGCAGCCTGGCCTTCTCTGCTCTACTTGACTAACGATTTCTCGTTGTGCGCTCTCTGTGCTCTCTCTCTCTGTTGATGGGCTGTCTCTGACCTGCCTCTCTGCCATAAACTCCAGTGCCAGGAACCCAGAAGATGGAAATAACGAGGCTTTCGCTGACCGAGGTAAAATCAAAAGTACAATAGATGACAGTTGGCAGCAGAAAGTTTCAATATAAAAATGGCAGCGTGAACTGTCCTCTGGCCTCTGCTCTCGTTTCATAAAAAGCTCCTGCAAGTTCTGCTTTGGCTTAGACCATTAAAGTAAACCTTTGCTGGGAGAAATAAGGAGGCTGCCATTGCTGACTTCTTCATTTTCAAATACTACGTGCTTGGCTGTCATGCTGACCCTACGGCTTCAATATGTTGAGCCACCTATCCAGAAGTTTGCAGAGAAGGATTTGTGACTTTAAAGTGGTTGTAAACCCTCTTCTATACCCAGCGAAGTGAACAGCCTCAGGTGATACACAGAGATGAAACAAATCCTCCTACATAAGTTGTACCTGTCCTCTCTACACCCCTTCAAAAGGACAGATCAGTATAACATCTTTCTTCATCTGTCAGGAGCACAGAGGAGGGGGCGGAGAGGCTGCAGTAACAGTGAGTGAGAGCTGATTGGAGGAAAAGCACACCCACCCCCTGGGGCCCGGACTGGGACAAAAAATAGGCCCGGGCATTTTAGACAGAGCAGCCCGGGGGGAGGGCGCGGCAGCGGGGGTTTGTGGCGGCGGTTAATGATGGCATGTGGGCTTCCAGCACCTTGTACCTCTGGACCCCTTTACATTATACAGCACCCTGCACCTCTGGACCCCTTTACATTACACAGCACCTTGCACCTCAGGACCCCTTTACATTACACAGCACCCTGGATCCCTTTACATTACACAGCACCTAGCACCTCAGGACCCCTTCACATTACACAGCACCCTGGATCCCTTTACATTACACAGCACCTAGCACCTCAGGACCCCTTCACATTACACAGCACCCTGGATCCCTTTACATTACACAGCACCCTAGAACCCTTTACATTACACAGCACCCTAGACCCCTTTACATTACATAGCACCACACCTCTGGACCCCTTAACATTACATAGCACCACACCTCTGGACCCCTTTGCATTACACAGCCCCCCACAGTTTGTTATACAGACACCCCCCTAACAGTTCTTGACCCCCTGCATGTTACACTGGGGGGAGACGTGACATGCGGCCCGCGGGCATATGCCCGGTATGCCCTATGGCCAGTCTGGGCCTGCACCCCCTCCACACAGCAGAAGAACTTTGTTCTGAATAGACAAGCTGTCCGCAACGCGGTCCAAAGCTCCGTGGCCGAGGGACCCGATTGCCGCCGGTGTCCCGCGATCGGTCACAGGAGCTGAAGAACGGGGAGAGGTGAGTGTAAACACACCTTCCCCGTTCTTCACAGTGGCAGTGTCATTGATCGTCTGTTCCCTGATATAGGGAAAGACGATCAATGACATCACACGTCCAGCTCCGCCCCCCTACAGTTGGAAACACATATGAGGTCACACTTAACCCCTACAGCCCACCTAGTGGTTAACTCCTAAACTGCAATTGTCATTTTCACAGTAAACAATGCATTTTTATAGCATTTTTTGCTGTGAAAATGACAATGGTCCCAAAAATGTGTCAAAATTGTCCGATGTGTCCGCCATAATGTCACAGTCACGAAAAAAAAATTGCTGATCGCTGCCATTAGTAGTAAAAAAAAAAATATTAATAAAAATGCCATAACTATCCCCTATTTTGTAAACGCTATAAATTTTGCGCAAACCAATCGTTAAATGCTTATTGCGATTTTTTTTACCAAAAATATGTAGAAGAATACGTATTGGCCTAAACTGAGGGAAAAAAAAATATATATTTTTTGGGGATATTTATTATAGCGAAAAGTAAAAAATATTGAATTTATTTCAAGAAATTGTCGCTCTATTTTTGTTTATAGCGCAAAAAATAAAAACCGCAGAGGTGATCAAATACCACCAAAAGAAAGCTCTATTTGTGGAAAAAAAAGGACGCCAATTTTGTTTGGGAGCCACGTCGCACGACCGCGCAATTGTCAGTTAAAGCGTCGCAGTGCCGAATCGCAAAAAGGGGCCTGGTCCTTTACCTGCATATTGGTCCGAGTCTTAAGTGGTTAAATTGGCTCCATAGGTGCTTTCAAAAATGCCTTTTTCCTGCAATCAAAACAGCATTCTTTTGAAATTCACAAGACACAGATTGTGTGTTATCTTGAAGTACCGGTATATAGGAATGGGATCCCAGAAGAGGACAATCTGTCTGTATGTTGCATTCGCAGATTAAAGATTCATGGCTAATATCTACAGAGCTCTGTTCCAGTCTCTGCCCTAGAGAGCCTCACCTGTCAGGAGTCGACTTGCAGCCTTTCCATCTGGCCGGCTACAGCTCACCTTCCGCAGGATCTGCTCGCCCCTTCTTGGCGTGCAACTTCTTTGATTACAATTCTTGACTCCAGCTCCTTCGGGATCGCTTCTCCTCAAGTATCTCACATTAAACACGCGGCGTGTCATGTCTAATTCCCACCAAGTGACACGCAATCACAAACGTGCAATCACCATGTCATGTTAGATTTAACACAACATTGAATTTAGGTATGATTTGTGGAGAATCCACCCGAAACCATGCCATGACCTTATTTTAACTCCTTCAAGGGAGACTTGCGCGTTGCTTAGAAATTAATTTGGGGACTCTATCTGGAGGCCGTAGTGCTGTATTTAATAAGTTCAGTCAGTTAGCCTGTAGGGTATAGTGAAGGACATGCATTTTTTGATGAGGTTGCACCATTAAAATACTTCCTTGCTTCGGCAGGACATATACTATAATTGTAACGATACAGAGAAGATTAAAATGGCCCCTGTTTAAGGATGGCACACGTTACCTATTTTTTTTTTATTAATTTGCAAAGAGGGTGTCATGGATATGCAATAGTCTGGCAGCTTACCTGTTTCCATCTGTCCATTAAGAGGCCTGACTCTGTTCTGGTTACCTTCTTAGGTCCCCTCCTTCCTGTATTGCCCCACCCAGGCCTTTCCAGGAAGTCTATAATAACTGTTGCACTACAGGCCTGCAGTGCTGTTCAACAGTGTTGTTTGCTTTAGTTCATGTCTGCAGTGTGCTACGAATATCTTCCTGTGTACCGTTTTTGGCTCGTCCCTGACTTCTCCTGTTTGCCTGTGATCTTGACCTTTTGCCGGGCCCTCGGTTACCCCTGTCTGCCTTTTGCCCCGACCTCGGATTACCCATCACTACCGCTTGTCTGCTTGCTGTTTACCCTCTCTCCCTGCGGAGCGTGACCTAGGGGATCCCAGGGGTCGCGACCTGGATCCAGCTGCGGCGAAGGCCATCCTCACCACTAGAGGCTCTAATGAACACAAAGCTGGGTCTTAGACTCCGCGCCCTGGGCGATCTAGGGTTCACATTTCCTCTCTTATCGCAGCAGTCGGTCATAGGTTTCACTACCCTGTGGTGCATCCCTGACCCCCAACGGGGTGCACTTGTCACCTGGCCACAGGTGACCTGACAGAGGGCCCAGAAAGTAGTTTGTTTCCGACATATCCTGATCAGCGGAGGCCCATCCATTAGGGGCGCCACCCCCTAATCCATGCGCCCGGCCCCTAATCTACATGCAGGGTGCCAGACAAATGGATTTTAATAGTTTTTTTTTTAAGCACACGATTAGAGCCTGAAGCCTTGTAGACACATGCTTGGTTTACTCGGCAAGAACCAGCAAGAAAACTGCTGGCAGAGCTTTCTTGCTGAGTATACTGAGCGTGTGTACGAGGCTTTCAGGTTTCTCGTCAAGAAAACTGGCTAAAATCTTGAAGAGAAAAATGGAGAACCTGCTCTCTATTTTCTCGTCGTGATTCTCGGCAGTGTTTTCCTGCTGAGAAACCCGAGAGTGTGTATACTTAACTGTCGCCATGGAAACCCACGCATGCTCGAAATGACTTTGACGCATGCGCAGTAGCTTCCTAGGCATAGGTAGGGTGCAGCAAGATGGCGGCGACGGCATCGAAAGTGAGGAGCGCATGCTCGTCGTACGCAATGACGTCACCACGTTCTTGCCATTCAAAAGAACTACGAAAAGAATGGAGTGTCTGTACACTCGGGCGGCAAGAGATTCATGCCAAGAATCTCGTCAGGAAAAACAACGTTTTTTTTCTGACGAGATTCTGGCCCGTGTGTACAGGGCTTGAGGCTCTAGTTGGCTTCAAAAAAAGAGTGGGCTTGGGGTGCAGAGCATTTTCCCCCGGGGCCCACCCAGTTGTGTGACATTAGCAAATTAATATTTGCTAATGTCTTCCTGCTTCTCCCTCATTGCTCCCCCCCCTTCATGTCCCCCCCCCCCCGCGACAATAGCTGAGCTTAACTGGCAGCCGGGCGGCCACGGAGAGGCTTGATGAGCAGCCCAGCTGCCTTGGACCTCTCAAGGACTTGAAGCCTGGCGGCCCCCGGCGGCCCGCCGTGCAAGTGCCCGGTTTGCCCTATGGCCAATCCGGGCCTGGGCATAGGACACACAGCCTGCCATGCCCCCTAAAGGGGAATCATACAAAAAAAAAAGATTGGTTAAACCCACAAGTGTCTTTTTTTTTACCACTACTATTCCTTTATATTGGCTTTTGAAATTTACAAATGCTGCAATTTAAAAATTGGATGAAAGGTTTAGCACTAGGAAACTTTTTTTTAAAGATAAATATTGCATTTTATATACAACTATTTAGATCAGACCAAAATGAGGGATGAATAAGGAGGAATGAGGGAATTGATCCTCAACAATTAGCCAAGGTACCTGGCAAGTAAATTTAGGAACAACCCTGCCTAAACTCCAGGGTGCTACACCCCTAATACCAAAGATGGGGTGTTGTTTACTCCCTCTGATGCCTGGACATTTTCTACTCCCACTTTGGCCCCCCTAAAAAATATCCCTTTGCTTAATAAGTTTGGAGACCCCTGGTCTATACGTATATTTCTTAAACACTTTACAACTGGCGACACACACATAGATTTTTTTCAACCTAAAAAATATCTAACAGGGTCCTCCATCCATACTAAATAGCACAGATGGATGGATCTCTTGCTGAGGCTGTTGTATTCTGACAGCCAGCGCCAGCGGCTGTCAAAACATGGTGAGCTTTGGCACGGCTGATTGATTATAGTATCTTTTCGGTAGAGAATTATCTGCTCATCCCCTTTGATTTCCGGATTGAAGGATGTCAGGCAGTAAGATGCCGACAGGGCCACCCACTGCCCAAATTTCTAATGAACCGCCTGAAATTCGAGCAGCGTATGGCCAGCTTAATTCATATTTTTAAACTCTGCACATCTGTACAATACATTTCCAGGCTGTTCAGGCTTCATCAGTCTCCTTCACAGTTGCCAAGGAAACAAGATCAACCTTAAGGACCCAATCACGCCAGATTCATTGAACTGTGCTGGGCAGTCTTGCTCAACGCAGTTCCAATGCTGAGGAAACAGGCCAAAGCATCATTACAACACTTTGGCACTGCTCCCTTCACAGCTCACACCAGCTGCTGAGGTACAACATGCCTACTGGTGTGAACAAGTCCTAAAGGCCCAGTCACCAGACTGTGTATAGGTGTATGGTACCTATCTCCACAGGGGCCACATGGACCAGAGCTACCTTCTCTAACCAATTCCTCCTCCTTCTGGTCCATTACCATGGAAACAGGATGGGCCACTCAACCAGTTGCTATAGTAACGTGCCACATCCTGTTCCAAGTTCCCATAATGACAGCCTAGAACACTCTCAACAAGCTACCATTGTGTTATGTTGCTCATGTACATGGTGATTTTGTATGGATTCTTTCATTTTTCAATGAAAATAGATCACATATCATGAATGGGTCCATTGTACCCACCCCCTCCGGTAGTTTTCTGCAGTGGGTGGACCAGCTTGGCCCCTCCCACAGGTCTACTTTATGCACAGACTATTTACAGCACAGTGATGATGTCACTCAGTGGTGGCTGGTGGTATATTTTTTGGGGGGGGTGGCAATTCATCTCCCCCCTCGGTCTATCGGTCCACACACTTAACCCATATAGGTTGCAGGCTTCACCCAGCATCTCCTCCTTCCTCTGCTTCACGGTGGCGCAGCTTCCTAGTGGCCAATAGAATTGGTTCTCCTCTCGGCCAAGCGGGTCTCAGGACCCGCTTCCTGAGCCGGGATTTGCCCCGGAGGAGAATCAGGAAGACAATAGCGAATATTAATTTGCTATTGTCACACTACTGGGTAGGCTCGGGGCGCAGTGTTCTGCGCCCGAGCCCACCCTTTTTTGAAGCCAATTATAGCCTCCAGCTCTAATCATGTGCTTCTAACAAAAAAAAAACACCATTGGACTCAATGCGTCCTGCGCCCTGCATGTAAATTAGGGGCCGGGAGCATGGATTAGGGTTTGCGGTGCCCCTGCCCCCCTTATTGATACGCCGCCACTGATGTCCCTGCTACTTTTACAAGGTATTTGTTAAGGCATTTGATGCTCACAAACTGAATTCATATCCTTTCTGGCATTGTTCAGCTTCAAACACAAGAAAATATCAGTTGATCATTCGCTGTGCACAAAAATCACATCCTGCACAGTGAATATTTAGAAACATAAATCTGTTGGCCAGGATTTTGATAGCCTATAAAACACAATATAAAAATTGTTGCCGCAGCTTTCAGTAATCTCCCAGGGAACACAGAATCTCCAGTAATTTGCTGGAATCTGGCATTTGCTCAGTCTTTTAACATTTGTACGTGACCGGTTCCACCAATGAGGCGGAGAATAAAAAGTTGCTGGGGGGAGAAACGGCTTAAACGGAAAACACTCGGAAACCTTTGAATCTGCTGAGGTCACGCAGCCAATATGTAATTACACATCAATGTCTGGTAACCCTTCTTGGAGATATCTGCATATTTCCAGATAATGGAATGTTACTCATTCAGTTGGGGGGTGCCGTTGGGAGAATTAGAATATGTAAAGAGCTTGGCTAAGTGCCATTAACATGAAAAAGGAAGAGGGGTGATATGGGTTACAAGCATTTCAGAAGAAGATTTTTTATTTTTTTTATATATGTATAATTTATTAATCAGGCTTGGATCATGAATTTATCTTTTTTTTCCTTCCCGTGGAAAGTGTTGCCCTGAAAGTGTCTACGTCTCGTCGCTTATACCTTTAGAATAGGAAAACGGATTGAAAAAAAAAAAATAATAATTCTTTTGTGAGCAGAAATTTTTTCTTGGCTGTTTCATATGACATTACCGACTATGAGTATTGTGTGAATGTCATTATTAGAAGTGAAGCTGAGAGACACTAGAGATATATATAAAAATGTTTTCAAGCCGTCACAATGGCTACTGCTTAACTGGAAAATATTTAGCTTTTTATTCTCAAACAGTGCTTGACTATGTTCTCTTTAAAGCTTAAAGGGGTTGTAAAGTAAAAAAAAAAAAAAAAAAAAAATACTGTATAACAAACATGTTATACTTACCTTCACTGTGCAGCTCGTTTTGCACAGAGTGTCCCCGAACCTCGTCTTCTGGGGTCCCTCGGTGGCTGTCTCGGCTCCTTCCCACAAGAACTCAACACCTTAATGCGAGCGAGCATGGTGTTGAGTTCCTGCGGGCACGCTCCTGTGATACAGCCGGCGGCTATTGCCGCTCACTGTATCACTCGGCCCCACCCCTGGAGCTTGCGTCATTGGATGTGATTGACAGCAGGGCGAGCCTATGGCTGCGCTGCTTTCAATCCATCCAGTGTAGCCAATCAACGGCCAGGCTGAAAAACGAAGAGGATGACGGGGGCGAGCCCGGGACTTTCGAAGGGTCAGGTAAGTAAAACAGGGGCTTCGGGGGGGGGGGGGGGGGGGGTCGGTATTGTAGGATGTTTTTTTACCTTAATGCATAGGATGCATTAAGGTGAAAAAACATTTACCTTTACATCCCCTTTAAGTAAACCTTCCCTGCTTTATTGCTGTGATAGTACAAGGCCGTTGCTTCGAGTTTATGTTTGTGGGGAAGAGTGCAGTAAATCTAAAATGTGTGAGATAAGGGTATCATCCCCGATATAGTAGCAAAAGGACAGAAAGTATTTTGGGACTTTGAAAATAGCATGAATCTATCTATGGCCTCTGTAGCCACCCCCTAATCAGGTTTCTGGCCCCTTTTTGGACGCCGGGCGCCTGAATTACAGCAGCTGGGGGTGTATTTTTGAAGCACCTGATTAGAGGCATAGGCTCTAATAGGCTGGCCGGGATCTGGCGGACTCTGTAGCGACGGAGTCCGCCTCGTGTGGAAGAGGCCTTAAGTGAAGGACCATGACAGAACGTAGGCTCCTTGAACAAACAATGAATCAACCCAAAGAATCCCGTTACTAGTTCTACACATGTCAAGTATGAATAGCAAGGATATTCTCAGTCTACAGCAAGTGTGTTGGCAAACTGAATTTTTTTAAAGTTTGCTCACCACTTATAGTAATTGCTTCATAGTTCACAATGTAAGCCACAGCGTTAGTCACACTGTCCCTAGGAGGAACATTAAAGTATTTGCCTTCAGTAAATGGTCTCCTACTCATGACCTATGGATGCTAGTAGCAGTTTGGTGCCTTGACTAAAACCTCTTGCAGCGCTGGTCGCACGACCAAAAGCCTTAGCCTTTGGTCATATGATGTCTGCTAAAGGGAGTGGATCATCCAGTGTTAACTTTGACCCACTGCTTCAGCTATCTAAGCAGCACTAGAAGGTGCATGGAAAATAAATATTCCTCTTGCCCTCTTGATCCATATGTACAGGACTGTTATGATACTTTAGGGCAATCTGGGGGCAAGTACCCTTGAAAAGTTTTTTTTCTAAGTATAAAAAGCCTGTATTGTTTGCTTATCTCTTATTGTATGATTATCTATCTATATATTAAACATTTACTATTAGATTTGCTGTTCTGAAAAGCCGTTTTTTTTTTTTTTTAGGCATTTATGTAGGTTAAAGTGTCTGAAAAACATCATTTATACAAATATTTTATGACTTAACAGATTTTTGGGAAGATTTGATTTGATCTCCGACATCTCATCTTAATGTTCTTATTTCTCCATAAAATGTACTGTGCTTGACAAATTGTACAGCCAGACACCGGTATTTTATCACAAACTGGGCTCCCCGTCTGACAATATACGATCTCTGGGGAAAACAGATTGAAACTGTGGATGACAACAGGATATATTAACTGGAACTTTGTAAGGAAATTGCCCACAAATTTATGTTTTAGGAAAGACAGTCAAAACAAAATCAGTAAACCTATATAAGCTCATGTTATGATGACTACTTCCTATTCCATTATTGTATGTCTTCTTTGTACAATCCAAGTGATAAGTATAGTAGAGGGTGGATAAACGTAACTGTTTTATGACTTCTTGATCTTCTATCACTTTATGTCTACTTGGAATCTCATTGTTTTCAAAGTAAGCTTCCCTACTAAAGCTCAAAAGCCAGCTTGCAACAAGAGGTCTTCTAGCCCTGTACACACGATCGGATATCTGATGGAATCTAATCTGATGGATTTTTTCGTCGGATATCCGATGAAGCTGACTTTCATCAGTCTTGCCTACACACCATCGGTCAAAAATCCAAACGCGGTGACGTAAAACACTACGACGTGCTGAAAAAAATGAAGTTCAATGCTTCCGAGCATGCGTCGACTTGATTCTGAGGATTTTTGACCGATGGACTTCCACACAGAAGATCGTTTTTTTATCCATAGGAAACATTTAAAACATGTTCTATTTTTTTTAACCGATGGAAAACAAACCGATGGGGCCAACACACGATCAGTTTGACCGATTAAAACAGTCCATCGGTCTGTTTTCATCGGACAAACCGATTGTGTGTACAGGGCTTAACAATGCTTCCATTGTGATCCTCAATAAACTAAACAGACACACTCAAAGTCCATAAGATAAGTATAGTAAAAGCATGATTGATGTCATTTGTTTTATGTCTTCTTGATATTCTGTTTTATAACTACTTGGGATTCATTGTTTTAAATCTAAAGTTCCTATTAAATGTCAAAAGCCAAATTGCAACAAAAGGACATCATGGTCCAATACTGCTTCTAGCGGGGTCCTTAACAAAGGGAACAGCCACACTCAGACTCCGTGTGATACTATAGCAGAGAGCGCATGGAAGTAATCGTTTTTATATCTTTTTGATATTCTATTGTTTTATGTAGATTGGTATTCCATCTTTTTAAATGAAAAAGTACCTACTGTAAGAGAATGTATAAAACAATGCTTTCTCCATTTCTAGATTCCCCTCTGTTTTGCTAAGTAGATATGTATATATGAGTTTTGCCTTAGCAAAACTCATCTTTGGTTTACATAGAACTAATGCCGCGTACAGACGGTCGTTTTTTGTGATAAAAAAAAACGACGTTTTGAATCATGAAATAAAACGACGTTTTTGAAACTTCATTTTCAAAAACGACGTTGCCTACACACCATCGTTTTTTTAAATGCTCTAGCAAAGCGCGGTTACGTTCAGCACGTACGATGGCACTCTTTTCCATTGAAGCTAGCTTCATAACTTGCTTCTGAGCATGCGTGGGTTTAAAAACATTGTTTTGAAACGTCGTTTTGCCCACACACTATCATTTTCATTGACACAAAAAACAACGTTTTGAAAAACGACACAAAAAATTCGAGCATGTTCGAATTTTTTTTTTTACGTTTTTCAGAAGACATAAAACGACGTTTTCCCCACACACGGTCATTTTAAATGACGTTTTCAAAAACGTCGGTTTTTTTCATCACAAAAAACGACCGTCTGTACGCGGCATAAGAGTTTGTCAGTTATTTGTGGTTAAGCCATTTCCCGGCACAAGCTTCCTGTTTCTGTGAAGACATATGTCTTTATCTGTGGGCAACATCTGTTTTTCACCTTCATAAACTTTATCTTGTGGTCTATGGTTTAAGACAAAGTCCCAGAATACATTTCCTGTTCTAACTGTAACATACGTCATTGAGATGAAAACAGGAACCTACATTCTCAGGATGGAAGCAGATGTTTGATAGAGATATCTTGTGTCTTTTTCTGATAACAGATAGGAAGCCCCCAATTTATTGTCTTTACAACTGTATAAATATTGTCTGCCTGTGCTCAATAAACCAGACACTACTTGATAACACTCCGCAACTGTTCATGTGTATTCTTGGGTGTCTCTCAGAACTGAATGCTATCCTACATTACCTAAATACACCTGCGTGTTCATATTACCTGGTTCCTCTTCACCTACTAAAAGTCAAAAGCCAACTTGCAACAAGAGAACTTCAAGCATTGTCCAGCACTGCTTTTAGCGTGATATTCAGCAAAGTAAACATACACACTTAAAGTCCATGTGATAAGTATAGCGGAGGAAGGATGAAAGTCACGGTTTTATATTTCTTGTTGATATTCTATTGCTTTTTGTCTATTTGGTATCCCATTGTTTTAAATGTAAGGTTCCTACTAAAATTTAAAAGCTACTGTAACTTGCACCAAGAGAACTTCTAGCATGATCCAGCACTGCTTTTAGCATGATTTTCATCAAAGTAAAGTCCATGTGATAAGTATAGTGGAGGAAGGATGAAAGTAACTGTTTTATATGTCTTCTTGATATTCTATTGTTTTTTGTTTACTTGGTATCCCGTTTTTTTTTAATGTAAAGCAAACCTGCAACAAGAGGACTTCTATTAAATTCCAACATTGCTTCTAATGTGATCCTCATCCCTCAACAAAGTAAACAGGCACACTCAAAGTCTATGTGATAAATATATTAGAGGGAAGAACTATTTTATGTCTTCTTGATAGTCTATTGTTTTATTGTTTACTGTTGTTTTAAATGTAAAGCGTCTACTAAAGCTCAAAAGCAAACTTGCAACAAGAGGACTTCTATTATATTCCAACATTGCTTCTAATGTGATCCTCAACATAGTAAACAAACATACTCAAAGTCTATGGGATAAATATATTAGAGGGAAGATAGAAGTAATTGTTTTTAACTGAATTAAATGTTGAGGATATAAGAGGACTGAGAACCTTTGGCTTGGGCGTTCCCCACAATCAGGTGGCCCTTTCTTTTCCAATAGTTTTTATTGAAAATTATTCATAACAAGTTTACAAAAGCAAAATATTGTTTACAAATCGTTTCCATGTACAAAATGTCACAAAAAAACAAGAGATGAGAGGAATACATAACAAGGGTTCCCATTGTAACTCTCATCTCCTTAAACTCCAACTCAGCAAACTACATGAGAAACCTATTGCGAGTAAATAAAAAGAAACAACAAATAAAAACTTTACAGGCCTCATGAAGAAGAAGAGGAGGGATCCATACCATATTACTATGTGGCCTAAGTTCCCATCCTGGCCTCTCAATCAAAACATAGGAGAAGAAATGAAGAACAAGGAATGAAAAAAAAAGAGAAGGGGAGAAAAAAGTAAAGAGAGGAGATGTGCACCCCTGTTCTCCGCTAAACCGTACTAGTATATCATAATCCCTCAGACAGGTATTTTATCCATGGTTCCCAGACTTTGTCAAAGAAGGGCTGTTTATCCAGTAGTATTGCCGAGAGGCGTTCATTGATCATGATCCACGACAACTTAGCTTTTACCAAGTCAAAGGGAGTCCTGAGTGCCCTCCAGGATCTAGCTATCGCCACCCTGGATGCAGTGAAAATAAATGAAATAAGTTTCCTTGTATGTCCCGGCACTCCCTCTAGTGGGCTTCCTAGTAGCGCCTGCTGTGGTGACTTGGTCAAATTCACCTGGGTTAATGAATAGATAAAGTTGTAGATGCGAATCCAAACTCGCCTGACTTTGGGACATACCCACCATATATGATATATGTGCCCTCCATGCCACATCCCCTGAAACATAGAGAGGAAGTGCCTGCAACATATGTCGCCTCAGGTGACCCTTTCATTGTAGGGAAAGAGTTCTGTTGGCTTTAGAATATGTCATGGTGGCACAGTGGTTGGTGGACATTGGACACCTTTTACATCGTTTTGGCTCTCAGCAGTCATTCACATGACATCTGAGGCCCCGTACACACGACAGAGTTTCTCGGCAGAATTCAGCGAGAAACTCGGTCAGAGCCGGATTCTGCCGAGAAACTCTGTCGTGTGTACACTTTCAGCCCGATGGAGCCGCCGAGGAACTCGTCGAGAAAATAGAGAACATGTTCTCTATTTTCTCGTTGTTCTATGGGAGAACTCGGCCCGCCGAGCTCCTCGGCGGCTTCAGGGCTGAACTCGCCGAGGAACTCGATGTGTTTGGCACGTCGAGTTCCTCGGCCGTGTGTACGAGGCCTGAGAGTTGCATTAGTGTCTGTACAGCTTGCAATTTGGCTGTGACAAAAAGTTTTGAAAGGCCGATGGCGGTATGTGCACCTCTAGGTGCCTGCACTTTCTTTTGCAATACCCCCCCTCCCCTGAATAATAGAACAGGGAAGGTGTTGGAAGACAACATGTTTTAATATCACATTTTTCTGAATTTTTACTGCCTGGTTGATAAAGCCATTTGGCCTATGTTGGAAATCGTCATCTTGGTATGCTAGTCCAGCAGGGTGTTTGTAACAAGGAATCATAAATGGGAATTCATCTCCTAAAGGATGTGATGCATGGGGGCAGAAGAGCATTAGCTGATGTGATGTATGGGGACAGAAGAGCATCAGATAAGACCTCCTGGGGAGGTGTGAATTAAAAGGACTGTTTCCTAAGTTACAGCAACATCAAAGGCCAGCTGTTATTGGAAGATGACCTGGGACAAAGCCAGTGGTTCATGGACTAACGCTACCACCTGGTGGGGACAACATACTTTCCAGAAGATGGTCGGGAAGAATATACTTGGTTATTAGAAAGGACAGCCTCTTATGGAGTTTCATTGGATAGAGGACTACATAAGCGGGCAGAGGGTGTTTGTGTGGGTGGGGTTTGAGTGCACTTTAAAAGGTAATGGCCAGCTAGAGTTCTCTCTCTTTCTCCTGGAGCCCAGCTAACCTACAGGACATTGAGGAAGGACTTACGTAATGTATCATCTCTGCTTCCCTACTCTATCCCAAAAAAATGCTATGCATACACTTGAAAGAGAATGGTGGTAAAAATATATTTTTACAAGTCTTGTTGGAAACTTTTGATCTCTTTTATAGTGAATTGCCATCCATAACCCACTGAGTTAACGTGACATTACCTGTGGCATTCCTCGTTATGTGACCATTCAACAGCGTAAAATGAAAAGAGTTAATTTCCTAACCAATAATTGGGCTCTCTGATTGCTTTGTCCCAACCGGCACTATTCAACATGAACAATGACAAGATGAGGGTATATTTTTTTGGCAGATAGAACGATAAGCCCAGAGCTCTTAAACTCCCATTTGCTTAGATTTTGTTTCGCTCTGCTCCACTACTTTCTTCAAATTTTCTTTTCAAGTCCCTTCGTATTTCATCTTTTTGTTCAATAAATCATTTTAAAAATGTCTGCAAAAGTTTCTGGTACAGCCAGTTCCCTTGTAGTAGGCACTCCTCACTCTGTCAAAGAATACATGAATACAATTAAAGTGTATTTCTTAATCATATTAAAATGTCTTCCATACAGTTTATGTGACACGTTCATTTCTAGCTAAGCTGAAATAAAATATTATTGGCCCCAAGCCATGTTTTGAATCTGCGTTTTTTTCTGTTCTGGGAAGGAGAACATTTCCACCATTTAAAGTTCACATGCTTGTAACTGAAGATCCATAGAAAAAGAGTATTCAAGGCAAGCTATTGAATAGCTACTCTATTCATTACGTTGAAGTATCAAAAAAAAGCAGCAGTACCTACAAGGTCTTGGAAGAAAATTAGAATATATTTTAGGGTATTTGTATTTCTCAGTTGTTCAAGATGTACGGTTAGCCCTAATAAAAATAATGACGTACTTAGCGTTATGCCTTACATGTAATTTAATATCATTACAAACTGCACTGGTCAATTTCCTTTTCTTTTCTGTCCTACACAATTGGACTAACAGGTCCACAACATGGATACAAAGTAGCTGCCAAAAAAAAAATCGAACTTCGTGTTTAGTTGTGTGTTTCGTCAGATTAGGCGACCCGTCAGAATGTGTAACGGAAGTGACGTTTCCGTCGCCGCCATCTTGCTACACCCGCACTCCTCCATAGTAAAGATGCACTGGGAAGGGGAAAGCTGACATCTTGTTACACCCACCGGAGTTTTGTATTTTACACTTAACAGTAAAGGGAGTTTATATAGTGAAATACAGTACTTAGAACTTCGTCTGACTGGTTTTGAACTTAATTTTCTCGGCTCGTCGTAGTGTTGTACGTCACCGCGTTCTTGACGGTCGACAGTTCAGAGATGTGTGTATGCAAGCCAAGCTTGAGTGGAATTCTGTCGAAAAAAACATCCAAGGTTTTTCCAACAGAAAATTTGATCATGTAAATGAATGAATGACTTGTATAGCGCTACTCATGCAAACTGAATCGCCTCTGGGCGCTTTTTCCAGCCAGAGTAAAATGACCAAGCAGAGGCTGGTGCGGTCATTTTACCCCGTAGGATCGTGACACTCTTGGGACACACAGTCATACACACAGATATACATATATATACTGGGCCAATTTGGACAAGATCCAATTTACCTACCAGCATGTCTTTGGAGCGTGGGAGGAAACCGGAGGAAACCCACGCAGGCACAAGGAGAACATGCAAACTCCAGGCAGATGGTGCCGTGGTCGGGATTCGAACCAGCAACCCTTTTGCTGCTAGGTGAAAGTGCTACTCACTGCACCACTGTGTATGCGGCATTACGGTAAGCAGATTTGAGAATGCACGGTCAGGCGGACAGTCTGTCGATGGAGTGGAATCTATGTTGTCACACCACTCATGAACACAATTGGAAAAAATAAATAAGAAATTCAGTTAACCTCCTAGTGCAGCTAACACAAGAGAAAGCATGCGACACAAATGAGACAGACAGTGGTTTGGCCCGTCGGGTCACATGATTTCCCCCAATCAAATGCATTTTGGATATGACTGGCAGAGCCATTACTACGAGCGCGCATATTGCAGACCTGATTGTTCAAGCACCGCAGGCCTGGAATAACATTCCTCAAGAAACCATCAGACGTCTTCATTCAGCGCCTGTCAGAATAAATGAATGTATCACTACGGATGGAGGCCTCTTATTGATTTTCACTGAAATATATTGAATAAAACAGTTTCAGATCATTTCAAAGTGTAATTTTTTTTTTTGTATCCAGGTATCCAGGTATAATTATTTTACAAAGTACGATCAAAATCCAGAAAACTCCTTACAAAAAGTTGCAATTTTCCATTTCCGCCAACATGTTCAAGCCGAAGCACAACAAGTCCTAATTCTCTCCTAGCTGGTCGGAAATCTTAAAACAGATCCGCGGTACGGGTTCTGTACTTTTATCATGAGATTTTTCACCCGCTGTGCCCTTTCGCGGATACATCTTATGTTTGCACAAATGTATCTCAGCCATACAGGTATCGTATAATGAAATTTTTTACCCGGTTACAGAAGACATTTGAAGTTCTCCTTGCCTTTTGATTTCGTAGTGTATATAGACACTTGTTTCCTCCGTGTAATAATCTAATCGCGGCCCCGGAGCTCAAGGTGCCACATTCCGCAACAAGATCTATTTTGTCTTCCCAGTCTCGTATCCAGCCCCTGCTGGGGCCCTCATCTCCGCCATGCACTTCATTTTCCTGGGAATTTGACGTTTTCTCAGACTTCTTTCATCTCTGCGGGATTTAGATGGGAAATAAAGCTTTTTTGATTTTCGAACCATTTTATGCATTCGTTGATTATGTAATGATTCAGCGCTGAGTGCGAACGTGGGGAATTACAAATAAAAAATAAAGAATCTCACCTCCCCAGCTTCTGAGGAATGCGAACCCTTCATCTACGCAGTCTTAATTCAATTACACCACAAGAAAGGCTTCCGTGTTCATTGTGGCAGATCTGATTGTGTGCAGTAGGCCAGTATTAAGTATCCGGAATGAATAGGGGATGGAACGGCGAGGTCGTTCCATAAGCAATTATACTTTGTATTACAAATTTTAAATATCCAACTTTTTTTCAACGCAACTTTTAACATAATAGAATTTGTAAATGTTGTAAAATTTTTACATTAAAGGGGTTGCAAAGGTACAATTTTTTTCGAAAAAGGGAAAGGACACATATGATAGAGATGAAAAAAGCCGCTAGCCCTGAAATTGCATAGAAGAGAAGGGTTCCCCAGGGTGGGCCTATAGGCAGCAGATAAAACAGTAGAAGTAGGTATAAATAGTATTTATTACCGATGATCTCGGATGGCAACAATGAGTTGAAAGGTTTTACATAAGAACAATTGTGCAAGTTAAAAGAATCACATTCCTTAAAGAAAAAGTCATATTCCTTGAAACAGTAAACATGGATGATAATACATATTACAGTTTCATATAGTATACAATGTTGAGCCCCGATGCGTTTCGACCAATAGGGTCTCTTCAGGGGGACAGGGTTTCTTATGTAACCTTTCAACTCATTGTTGCCATCCGAGATCATCGGTAATAAATACTATTTATACCTACTTCTACTGTTTTATCTGCTGCCTATAGGCCCACCCCGGGGAACCCTTCAGGTACAATTTTTTTCCCTAAATGGCTTCCTTTACCTCAGTGCCGTCCTCCTTCACTTACCTCATCCTTCCATTTTGCTTTTAAATGTCCTTATTTCTTCTGAGAAATCCTCACTTCCTGTTCTTCTGTCTGTAACTCCACACAGTAATGCGAGGCTTTCTCCCTGGTGTGGAGTGTCGTGCTCGCCCCCTCCCTTGGACTACGGGAGAGTCAGGACGCTCTCTAAGTTGCAGATAGAGAAAGGAGCTGTGTGTTAGTGGGCATCCTGACTCTCCTTTAACCACTTAAGCCCCGGACCATTTGGCTGGCCAAAGACCATGCCACTTTTTGCGATTCGGCACTGCGTCGCTTTAACTGACAATTGCCCAGAGCTTTCTTTTGGTGGTACCACGTGTCAAACTCTGCATCCAAAGGTAAAAATATTATTACCGTGGCATGTTAACAGCCCCATCTGGCTCCTATTTTACAGTTCGGGTGGGTGGCTGGGTGGCAGTAAGACTGCGGCTCAGCTGCCTGTTTTCATCACCCACCGACCGCCCATTTGAAAAATACCTATTTCGTGCGCAGTTCTACCTATTATTCCTGACACCAGGAGTTTGTTTTCTATATATTTACATACTTACAGACCTTCCCAGGTTCAAAATTAATATTCAGTAGAATTAATTTTAACACTCCTCAACAATCCCAGTTTCTTATGTTTCCCCTTTGGGAAAATGAATTGCCCACCCCTGTTCTATCAGGATTGCTTTTGGAACAATAATCAAACAACTGATTAGTGCAGCACAACTAAAGTCGGCAGCATCCAACGGCCAGCAGGGAGGAACATGCTCATCTAAAGGGATGTCTGGGATGTGTTCTTTTACTCAGACTTATCACCCATCATCACTTACACTTGTAGAACTTCTGAATGGGTTACAAAGAAAAAAATAGAGAGCAGAATGAACAGGCATAAACAAAAAAATGAATGCAAAAGGTATTTATGGCAACATAATTAAAGTAAAAAATTATAAAAAAAAATGAAATATGCTTCAAGTTTAATCCTGTTTCTTTAACATTATTTGTATGTTTAATACAAAGAATGTTAAAGAAACAGGATTAAACTTATTTCATTTTTTTTAATATAATTTTTTACTTTAATTATGTTTTAAGCCTAGGATCCAAGGTCCTCCCCAGGCACAAAGGAACTGATATGAAGACATGCAAAGGTTGCCTGCACTTTATTAATGATGCATATAGTGTATGTTAAAAAAAAAAAAGATGCTGTAATGTTTGGGGGACCAGCTTGATCGCAGGACACATGCTTCTTAAATCAAAACTATGGTTTATTAAACTTAAATGGCTTAGCAGCAGCAAAAACAAAAGAAATAACAGTCTCACCGACTTGTACAGCTCAGAACTGCTATCGCAGTTAAACAGTCCTTCCAGGTAAGTCCTTCAGTAGCAGGTTTTTAGGCAGGACACTGCCAAGTCCTTTCACAGCTTTTCATAGCTTTTCATAGCTTCCACAGCTTTCCTTGTCCACCATTCACCATGCATTGGACTCTCCTACACTCCTTCACTCTCACCTGCACTTCCTGTCTGCTTTAAACTACTTCCTTACACAGGTGCGTTAACCCTTTCCATTCCCTTAAAGGCACCACAGTCCAAACAGAGGGGAAATATAACGTCCTTCCAGGACCCAGCCATGGCGTCCTGTACATATCCCCCCCCTGTGCCCCAACGCCAAGGAGGTGGAGGCAACAGTGGAGCTCAAACAATGGACTCGGGAGAGGGCATCTGCATTTTGATGCAGTCTCCCGGGCCTATGCTCCACTACAAACTTAAATTCTTGGAGCGCCAGGAACCAACGTGTAATCCTGGCATTAGTCCCTTTACCCTGCCTCATCCATGTTAAAGGGGCATGATCAGAAATGAGCCTAAACTTCCTCCCCAAGAGGTAATACCTGAGGGAATCCAGAGCCCACTTAATGGCCAGACACTCTCTTTCAATAATAGAGTAGTTTTTCTCCGCTGGTGTCAACTTTCTACTGAGGAAGACTACTGGGTGTTCCTCACCACAAACAACCTGTGACAACACAGCTCCCAATCCTACATCGGAAGCATCAGTTTGGACAACAAACTCTTCTGAAAAATTGGGCGCTATCAAGACAGGGTGTTGGCACAGTGCTGACTTGAGCACCAAAAAAGCCTTCTCAGCGTCTGCATTCCACTCCACCATGACCGATTTCCGACCCTTAGTCAGATCGGTCAATGGAGCCGCCAATGTGGAAAAGTTGGGTACGAACCTCCTGTAGTATCCCACCATGCCCAGGAATGCACGTACCTGCTTTTTTGTGAGGGGGCGGGGCCAACTCTTTATAGCCTCTACCTTGCTGACCTGAGGTTTCACCACCCCTCTACCCACAATATAGCCCAGGTATTTCACCTCCTCCATTCCCAAAGCACATTTTTCAGGGTTTATTGTAAACCCCTCTTTCCAGAGAGAGTCCAGTACTGCCTGGACTTTGGGCAAGTGTGACTCCCAGTCTCTGCTAAAAATGACTATGTCGTCCAAGTACACTGAGGCATACTCCCGATGAGGTCGTAAAATCCTATCCATTGCTCGCTGGAACGTGGCTGGAGCAGTTTGCAGTCCAAAAGGCATTCTTTTGTACTGAAAACTCCCCTCTGGAGTAGAAAAAGCAGTTTTCTTTTTAGCAGCCTTAGTTAATGGGATTTGCCAATACCCCTTGGTAAGGTCTAATGTTGTGATATACCTAGCTGGACCTAGTCTCTCAATAAGTTCATCTACCCGGGGCATGGGGTAGGCATCAAACCGTGAAACTTCATTAAGCTTCCGGAAATCATTGCAGAATCGCAGAGTCCCGTTGGGCTTTGGTACCAACACAATCGGGCTCGACCACTCACTCTGCGATTCCTCAATGATCTCCAGGTCCAGCATCTTCTTTACTTCCTCTGAAACGGCCTTCCTTTGAGCCTCTGGGATGCGGTAGGGCCTGACAAAAACTTTGACTCCAGGTTCCGTGATAATATCATGCTCTATGATACTAGTTAGCCCCGGCAAGTCTGAAAACTTCTCTTTATTTCTCTGCAAGAACTCCTTTGCCTGCTGACTTTGGTATTTAGATAGGGTATTTGCTACTTGGACACTCTCCACCCCAACCTGTGGCTCAAGCCTTGCACTAGCCAGGGAAGTCACCGGTTCCCTGTCTGTCCAGGGCTTTAACAAGTTGACATGATATATCTGATACGGTTTCCTCTTGCCTGGCTGGTGGACTCTATAATTGACCTCTCCCACTTTTTCCACAACTTCAAAGGGTCCTTGCCACCTGGCTAAGAACTTACTTTCCACAGTGGGAATTAGCACCGCTACTCGATCCCCCACTTGGAAGTGCCTTATTTTAGCAGCCCTGTTATAGACCCGTCGTTGAGCCTCCTGGGCTTTTTGCAAATGCTCTTTGACTAGCGGCATCACGGTTTGGATCCTTTCCTGCATTTGGGAGACATATTCCAGGACACTCTTATGCTGAACAGGTTCACTTTCCCACTCCTCTTTAACCACGTCAAGAAGTCCGCGAGGTCTCCGCCCATATACCAACTCAAAGGGCGAAAAACCCGTGGAGGCCTGGGGCACTTCCCGGATAGCAAACAGGAGAGCTGGTAACAGGCAGTCCCAATCTTTCCCATCCCTTTGTACCACTTTCTTGAGCATAGATTTAAGGGTCTTATTAAAGCGTTCCACCAACCCGTCCGTTTGGGGATGGTAGACCGATGTGCGTAGCTGTTTAATCCGGAACAGCTTACACACATCAGCCATAACCCTTGACATAAACGGGGTACCCTGGTCTGTGAGTATTTCCTTGGGGAAACCAGTCCGTGTAAACATCTGGAATAATTCCCGGGCAATGGCCTTTGAGGAGGTATTCCGCAGGGGTAGCGCCTCAGGATATCGGGTGGCATAGTCAAGAATCACCAATATGTAGGAGTGACCTCGAGCTGACTTTACCAAGGGACCCACTATATCCATGGCTATCCTCTCGAATGGGACCTCAATTATGGGCAGAGGGACCAAAGGGCTCCGAAAATGAGTCACCGGAGCGGTCAACTGACAGGTCGGACAAGAGGTACAGTATCTCTTTACCTCTGCTTTCAGACCTGGCCAGTAAAACCGGTCGGTGATCCGTGCCTCCGTTTTTTCAACTCCCAGGTGTCCCCCTAACACATCGTTATGGGCCAGGTCCAGAACCTTTCGTCTATATTGTTGGGGTACCAACAATTGCTCTACCACATTTTCTCTCTCCTTGGTAACCCGATACAGCAATTCATTATATATTGCAAAGTGTGGCCACCTCTCATTCGCACCTGGCTCTTGGGGAACCCCATTTACTACTACCACTTGTTCCCGTGCATGGGCCAAAGTGGGGTCCTGCATCTGAGCAGTCCCAAATGCCCCATGGGGAACACCCAAATCCGGCAGCGCAGGGGTAGAGGCCACTTCCTCATCCTCTTCCCCCAGCATTACCTGAAGTGGGAAAGGCTCCTCCCCCTTAGTGTTTTGGTAGGTCTGTGGACCACATATCTTGACATCCTCAATAGTATCAACACTACTTTCATCACCATTAACCCAATCATTAGCATTTTCCCCATCTGGGTCCACATTAACGTTTGGCAGTTCAGGGTTATCCCTCTCAGCAGCAGGAACAGGGGGGCTAGTTTCTCCCCAGTCTCTGAACTGTTCTCCTTGTTCCCACAGTTTTGTAAACAATGGACAGTCTCGTCCTATTATAACATCATGCACCAAGTTCTTTATCACCCCCACCTCTTGAGTAACAGTGCCACATGCTGAGGAGATAGACAACGTGATGAGCGGGTACTCTCTAGTGTCCCCGTGAATGCATACCACCCGTAAAGTTTTTCTTACCGGACCGATCTTCCCAATCACTCTAGGATGAACCAGGGTTACCATGCTTCCAGAGTCCAACAAAGCCCGGGCAGGGAGGTGGTTCACTTGGACTTCACACTCAAACTTTTCCTCATCCAGGTCGAGGTGTGTGGTGCACACTTTGTGGGCACAAAAAGACCCCCTCCGAAGAACCCCGCATTCCATGGGCTCCTCTTGCAGTGGGCAGTGTGCCCGGGTATGACCCCAGGAATGACATCGCCAACATTGTACATCCCCTCCTCTCCGAACAGGAACAGAACGCTGCGAAGGTACCGGGAGTGTCTCTTGGCCTTCCGGGGTGTTTGTCCCAGGGCTCCTTGGAACATCCTTTCGAAGGGCAGCAGTTGGTCGAACAGGCCGTGGCAGACTAGGCCCTATGCGCTTGGTAGGTCCGAGCAGGTCCTCCACCACTGTATATCGTTCCACCATCTCAACAAGGAGGTTTGCTGTTTTGGGGTCTCCATGGCTGACCCACCGTTGGAGGTCATCTGGCAGGGACCTCAGGTATCGGTCCAGCACGACCCGCTCCACAATTTGGGGGCCAGACAACACCTCAGGCTGCAGCCATTTTTTTACTAGTTGCACCAGGTCATGCATTTGAGACCGGGGTGGCCGATCTGGACGATATTTCCATTGGTGTACACGTTGGGCCCGAACGGCCGTAGTCACCCCCAGACGAGCCAGAATTTCTGCCTTTAGCTTTTGATAGTCTTTAGCATCATCTGGTGGCAGGTCAAAGTAGGCTTTTTGAGGATCTCCAGTGAGAAAAGGAGCAATGAGGCCGGCCCATTGGTCCTGAGACCATCCTTCTCTCTCCGCTGTCCTCTCAAATGTAGCAAGAAATGCCTCTACATCATCGCTCAGGGACAACTTCTGTAGAAAATGGCTTGCCCTCACAGTCACCTGGTTGCCAGGGGCAACAGCCGCTGGCTCCTGAACCTGAGACAGCTGTTGCACCGCTTCCTTTAAGGCAGTCACCTGAGCCTGCATAACCCCTTGCTGGGCTGCTTGCTGGGCTGCTAACTGGGCCACCAACAGGCGAGTATTTTCTTGCTGCAGAGCCAGCGCCTCTTTGTGGTAAGTTTGCGCTTGTATGTTAGCCAGGGTCAGCTGTTTAATTAGCTCCTCCATTGCTTCAACTTTCAATGTTTGTGCAGCTTTAACCCAGGACATAAATTCAATGTACTGTCCCTTTAAATGTTAGTTCAATATAAAGTCCAATGCAACAGAAAAAAAAAACGTTTTTTTTTTTTTTTTCCCCTCTTCTTATGCCTGTTATTCAGTCCTGCCCGCATTCTCCACCAGTGTAATGTTTGGGGGACCAGCTTGATCGCAGGACACAGGCTTCTTAAATCAAAACTATGGTTTATTAAACTTAAATGGCTTAGCAGCAGCAAAAACAAAAGAAATAACAGTCTCACCGACTTGTACAGCTCAGAACTGCTATCGCAGTTAAACAGTCCTTCCAGGTAAGTCCTTCAGTAGCAGGTTTTTAGGCAGGACACTGCCAAGTCCTTTCACAGCTTTTCATAGCTTTTCATAGCTTCCACAGCTTTCCTTGTCCACCATTCACCATGCATTGGACTCTCCTACACTCCTTCACTCTCACCTGCACTTCCTGTCTGCTTTAAACTACTTCCTTACACAGGTGCGTTAACCCTTTCCATTCCCTTAAAGGCACCACAGTCCAAACAGAGGGGAAATATAACGTCCTTCCAGGACCCAGCCATGGCGTCCTGTACAATGCATATAGTGATCATCAGTATAAAAAATTTAATAAATTAAAAACAAAATGTGGCTTTTAGTCCAGCTTCTTGTGACAGATAAAATTCTATCAAATCAAGCTTGCAAAAAAAAAAAACAAAAAAAAATTCGGTATGCTGCTTGTGAAAACTGTATAATATAATTGGTGTCTTTAATAAAAATAAATTGTTCCCTTAATTTAATCTGCGATGGTCACACATAATATTCCATCTATTACACATTTATATGGTCGTTTATATAACTGTGATATATATTGTACACCCCAGCAGTCTCTCCTCTAGAGCAGATTACACCCATAATGCTCTCCCCGCAGCTGCACTCCTCAATATTGTCTAATATTATTATCTCTCTTATAATCGAATGTTCCTGCAGGCATACACCCTGTCTACTGACACTTTATTTAGAAACTAATTACCTTACTAGAGTGTGTTTTGGATCATTGGGGGAAGCTAGGTTAGTGTAAACCTAAACACATACAAGAAGGTTGACAGTGATGATTTATACCGAAACATAAAAGTCTTTAACCACTTAAGCCCGGGCCTGTTTTTCAGACTCGTGTTTACACATTAAAAACAATGTTTTTTGCTAGAAAATTAACTTAGAACACCTAAACATTATAAAAAAAAAGTCTAACACCCTAGAGAATAAAATGGCGGTCATTGCAATACTTTGTGTCACACCGTATTTGCACAGCGGTCTTACAAGCGCACTTTTTTTTTAGAAAAAAATCACTTTTTTTAATTAAAAAAAAGACAATAATATTTTTTTTATATTGTGAAAGAAGATGTTACGCCGAGTAAATTGATACCCAACATGTCATGCTTCAAAATTGCGCCCATTCGTGGAATGGCGTCAAACTTTTACCCTTAAAAATCTCCATAGGCGACGTTTAAAAAATTCTACAGGTTGCATGTTTTGAGTTACAGAGGAGGTCTAGTGCTAGAATTATTGCACTCGCTCTAACGGTCGCGGTGACAGGGCGCTTTCAATTTTTTTTTTTTATCATTATTTATTTTACTAGATTATATTTATTTTTACATTGATTTAAAAAAAAAAATTGGGTCACTTTTATTCCTGTTACAAGGAATGTAAACATCCCTTGTAATAGAAAAAAGAGTGACAGGTCCTCTTAAATATGAGATCTGGGGGTCAAAAAGACTTCACATCTCATATTTACACTAAAATGCAATACAAGAAAGAAAAAAATTGTCATTTGAAAAATGACAAAAATAAATTGTGAATTTAAGACGTATGGGCGGAAGTGACGTTTTGCAGTCGCTTCCGCCCTGCTATGGTATGGAGACGGGTGGAGGGCCATCTTGCCCTCACTCGTATCCATGCCTAGCACGAAAGAGGACCCGATCGCCTCCGCCGCTGCCGACAGCTCCGGGAAGCGACGGAGGGCTCTCCCACCACCGATAACGGTGATCTTGCGGCGAATCTGCCACAGAGACCACCATTATCATTTACAGGACCGCCGCCTGAAGACATTGATACCTCGGTTGTGGCAGCAGCTACTGCCGTTACGAGATATCCCTCTTCAAAGTTAGGACGTATATATAGTCGTGCGGCGGTCCTTAAGTGGTTAATAGCGTTATTAACCCCATGACCTCTGGAAGATTTACCCCTCTTCCTGACCAGACCATTTTTTTGGCGATGTGGCATTTTAACGGACAATTACGCGGCCATGCAACGCCAAGGATGCCAATTTTGTTTGGGTACAGTGTAGCATGACCGCGCAATTGCCATTCAAAGTGCGACAGTGCTGAAAGCTGAAAATTGGCTTGGGCGGGAAGCTGCGTAAGTACCTGGTATGGAAGTGGTTAAAGTGCTGTAGTGCTAAAGTGCTAAAATATAAAAAACAACAAGAAAATAATTACATAGAGTTTTAGGACAATAAATTCATTTGTCATATCATAGGTATTACAAAGGTACACATTTCATTAGTTCAAAATATTGTTGAATAGTATAATAATTTTAATATTATATGAAATGAGACATAGAGTGGACTTATCAAAGAATAAATATATAAATATAAAAAATTGAACTATTCATACATTTTTGACACCTAAAAAGTCCTGTAGTTTTCCTCTTGTTATGTAATGTATGCTAATGTCTTCCTGATTCTCCTCCCAGGTTGCACAGGAAGTTTGTCCTGAGACCCGAATGGCCGGGAGTCCTAAAGCCTCGTACAAACGGTATGATTGTTGGCCAATCGAGCGTCTGATTATTGTCAAAAGGGCGTGTGCCAGGATCTTGTTTTGCATACGAACGTTACACAATTGTCAAGCCACAAACACGAACGTAGTGACGTACTACGAGAAATTTCAGCTCTTGAGCGCCACCCATCTTCTAATTTTGTGTTTGGTGAGCATTGATTCCGAGCGTGATGCATTGATTTGTGTGACGGATTTGTGTGCTGACCATACGAAAATCTGACGTCAAACCGTTGTCCACCAAAAATTTACTAGCCTGCCATCCATTGTTGGCCGAAAATTGCAGAACAATTGTCAGAAGGAGCGTACTAACGGTAAGATTTTAGGACAACAGTCTGTCAACGGACAGACAATCCCCTGCCAACAATTAAGACTCCCAGCCAATCGGGTCTCAGGAGCCGCTTCCTGGCTGGGAGGAGAATCAGGAAGACAATAGCGAATATTAATTCGCTATTGTCACACAACTGGGTGGGCTCAGGGCGCAGTGCTCTGAGCCCCGAGCCCACCCTTTTTTTAAGCCAACTAGTTTCTCAGGCTATAATCATATGCTGGATTAGGGGAGTGGCACCCCTGTGCCCTCTATTACAGGCTGCCTCTGCTGCCGGGCGAGCAGTACTCAAAGACAGTGATCAGCTTAGACAGACCCGTAGCCCACCGCCGAAACTACAGCGACAGGGAACCAAATCACTGGACACATTGCCCTGCACTGAACTGCACCCGATACAAAAAGGCCTGTGTTCTGTCGAAAATGTGCCCTTCATCGAAAAGTGCCCTCGCATGTGCAGAACGGAAGGACACTCCAACTGATTTCCCGATCAACAAAGACAAAACCCGCCCTTCAACACACCCACAGCCCGCCCTGCAACAGCAAGGCTCAATCTGACAACTACAGTGTCCCCCGACTCTTTGCATAGCTTTCAATCGTGCCCGTGAAATGGTATCTCCTGTTGAAAAAAGACTCCTACGATGTGCGCATGAGCTATGGTGACGTCACGTCAGCTGATCGGGAAATCAGCTGAAGAGGCCATCGGTTCTGCGCATGCGCGTGTACTTTTCGACGGAGGGCACTAATCGATAGAACATCGGGTGGAAGCCGTGGCGCCAAGACAGTTGGAGGGCATCAGCCGCCACTGCATACAAGAAGTGAAATTCATCTGCAATGTTTCATACTTGCCTAAAAAATAAATAAAACAAGCCAGGAATACAATAGAAAAACAATATATAAAATGTATGCAAAATGCTGTATATTTAAAACGATATAAATACTCCTGGGGACTAGTAATACAAACAGCACGTATCTCTAAACAAAAGATATCTTATTTCTGACATATAAATGTATTAGTATCTTATCACCTTAAAAAAACAACCCCAGAGGACTTTAGGAAATAATGTCTGCTTTATATCTCCGTGAACAGGCTTCTCCATATCTGTGTGAGCAATTACTAAGATATCATTTGATTACATTGTCAATGTAATGGTACGGGGCGATTGGATGCAATTATATCTCAACTTCCCACCAATCTGAGGGAAGTATACAGCAGATTATGTGCGCACGAAGATACCTTTTGACAAGTAACATAATTATCTAGTCATTTCCATTATAAATCACATCGTTCTGGAACAAAAGGAGAAGCATATCTCGACAGCCAGAACAAAAGATAGCGAGAAAAAGACATTTTTCATCATTCAATACACAACAAAGGAGAGCGAGAATTTCTATTGATAAAATGCACTTTTCTTTGTCATTTAGATGGTGGAACATGACGAAGGAGACCCCCCGGGAAGGTCATTTTAACACTTGAGCTCTCATTGATGCCTGAACGTCGAGAGAACATGCTGGCTTTCCAAAGATTGTTATCAAAGTCTCACCGACAAGAAAAAGCGGAATATGGAACTCAATCAGTAATGATAAAATCTTTTGATGGAAGACGTGAAATTTTAAAGTTGGCAGCAGACATGAGATGATCGATGATCAGTGATGGATGTTTTAGATCATAGCTTCGCGTCTGTTGCAGTAGGAGACTTCTATCAGGTGACCGTTCTTGGGGGTCAGGCAATCGATCGCACAGGTTTGAGCAATTGCTGTTGTTCCTTGTCCCCAAAAGACATGGTTGCACCAGGATCTGTCACCTCCCTGGTTCCCTTTTGCCTCCATAACAAAAAGATGCAATGTTCGGGTAACCCTTTTTGCATTGTCTATGACAGGGGTCTCCAAACTTTATAAACAAAGGGTCAGTTTATTGTTCGTCAGACTTTAGGGGGGGCCGGACTGTGGCTAGTGGTAGTGGAAATTTTCCAAGCATCAGTGGGCATTAACATCACCATATTTGGTATTAGGGGAAGGAATAGTGCCCCAAGGGCCGGATAAAGGCAGGCAAAAGGCCACATCTGGCCCAAGGGCCACAGTTTGGAGACCACTGGTCTATGACAAAAAAATCTTATCATTGCCTCACTGTGCAGCCATAGCAATCCTGCCTTAAACTATTTTCCTTGCCAGAACCTTTTTCTGATTCAGTTGCAAGACATTCATTTTTCCTATAGGCTGAAGAGTGTAATGATTAAACTTGAGCTTTAGCAATCTGCAGGTTATTACTTGCTTTGCTGCTCAGGTCTCCATAGTGCACCCCTGCCCTAATCGAAAGTGCTTAAGTAGATTGCTGCACATTCAGCCTATGCCTAATCAGCAGGCTGGTCTGTCTGCTTACACCTGTAGTCCTGCCCCGTAGGGGTTGCTGAATGTTGTGGATCACGTGTCACCCTGCCCAGCCCATCAACCATTTCTCAGTCATTGAGAGACACAGACCAGTCCATATACACTATATACACTAGTATATGCATTTTAATCTTCTCTTGGGACTCCTATATACACTAGTATATGCATTTTATTTTTCTCTCCAGCACAAACACTTGTTGCACACCGTTCCTCCTCCAGCACTTCCCTTGCTGTGCACCGTTCCTCCTCCAGCACTTAACTTCAGGACTGTTACTCCTCCAGGCTAGCTAGCACCGCATGGGTAGGCCCGACACTGCTTCAGTCAGGCCTTAATGAACTTTATTTTGCGGGCAGGGACCTCCGGGCCCCTGTGGCGTAGAGAAAGTTCAGGTGCTAGCTGTCCTCTATTCAGCTACCAATCACAGATAGCTCTCTTCAGACCCTGCCAGACCTTTTTCCACTTCCCTTCTCCACAGTGCTCTCTCCACTGGTTCTGCACCCATCTCTCAAACTGCAATCTCCCAGTTCTCTCAGGTTTCCCTTCCCAGTCTTCCTGACTCTGCTCACTAACCAGCCCTCATGGCTGCGACCAGTAGTCCTCCTGGAGTCTTTTAGAGTGTTTTCTCCCGCTATCGTCTACTTGCTCTCTCCTGTGCCTCTGCTTCTAGGATCTTGTCACTCCTCCTGGATGCACCCGAGCCCCAGCCCAGGGTCACTCCCCCCCCACAGACTTGGGAGCTCCCCGTGGGCCCCGACAGCCTCCACAGTAGCTCACTCCGGCTCTTCCATGCAACAACTCCTCCCCAGCTGGGCTGACCCCAGATATTTAAGGAGGCCTGCCTTTCCAAGTTGGGGATTGGTCAGGTCTCCTTAAGATACCCCAGACAGCACCACCTCTCTTCCCCTCCTCTCCTTCCAGCACATTCTAGAAGGGAAGTGATGTTGCCTGTGAGTCATCAGCTGCTAATCTGAGCCACTCCCAGCCCAGAATGAAAACAAACAGGACTAGCAACCAGCCAGGCCTGCCTATATTTACCTATATAACCAGAAAAAATCTCACTCTAGCGCCTTACTACAAAGAGGACACCCTTGATTCTGGTCTGTCTGACTCCTGACATTTCATTCCTTGGATTATTCCTGCAAATTGTTTGGACTATGCATGTACTTTGCTTCTCTGTGCTCATCTTGATCATTAGCCGTTGTTGATAAAACTGAAACAAAATAGCCGCCGCCCAGAGGGAAGCGCTGCCCGCACCATAGATGAGGGTAAGTGCTGGGCTTGTGACCTACCGACTGAGGAGAGAAGGGGCGGTGCAGGTGATCTGCCTGAAGGTGGGGGGGTTGGGTAGCTGTGGGTGCACTGTTTGCCGCTACCCCCCAAAAAACGTACCAGCAGCCGCCACTGTTATAAAGTATACCTTAACCTACAACCCATCAACAATAACTCTCATATAATACAGCTGTACATTGAACTGTACATATGTATCAGACTTTACACATAACATCTATGTGTAAAGCAAGACTAGGAGGAGAGGCTCCAGCTCTGACCGCTAGCATTGAAAAGGGCATCCTCCCTTCAACATATTCCGCTAAATTAAAAGTGAGCCGCGACATACAGTATCATAACCCTGAGAGCTGCTCAGATCATATCTAACTTTTACATTTTGTTCCTCTCTTACCAGAGGCATAAAAATAAATAGCTGACATGATGTCAATGTCTCTCCGATTCTGAAGATAAACTTGATGTCCTGCATGATTTCCATCGCTCTGATTTATACTCTTAGAGGAGCTTGGAAGATAAAACAGAGCAAAGAACAAGGTAGGTGCTCCAGGAGAAGATCTTACCCATGATTCCGATCTTACATGGTTTGCAGTATTGTGAGCTTTTGGTCCTATACAGTTGACTTCTATACAATATAGCAACACCACATATCTGGCTTTGCAGCCACAGGGAATGATTGCAGACAGAACTTAAATTATATCAAGAGTCAAAGCTTTTTTTTTCAGTCCTGTTATGATGGGTTGGGCCCCTGTCAGATCTTTTATTGCGGTCTGCATCACTTGTGTGAATATTCACTCTCTGTATTTGTCCTAAGGACCATTGTCACCAGAACTGAAAGTTGGGGAAAATTCAAAAATGTTGAGCTGTTACTATAATTGAGATAGAGGGGAAATCTTCCATTAGGGATGCTTATCTGGAAACCAGGGCCTTCTTAATTGCATCCTGGGCCCCTGGGCAAAGTAATGCACTGGGGCCCCAATTTTCTGCACCTACTCGCAAGAATTAAAGTATAAATAGTTGATGGAATGAAACATATATTTAATAGAACTTTAAAATTTAATTTTAAACAGTAAGAAAACCTGCCATAAATCAAAGACTAATCGAAAAAAAGGGCACAGAAATAAGGGTGCAGAAGGGCAGAGTACAAGGGTAGTCAGGAGGGCACAATACAGGTTCTGGGATGCTGCCTGGGCCATCCCGGAAAAAGCGTTACTGTCCCGGCAAATCCGGGCTAGTTGGCAAGTATGATGTAATGCAAGATTATCATGGGGCCCCCATGCACCTGGGGGCACTGGGCAATGTCCAGGGGTGCCCATGCATTAAGACAGCCCTGCTGGAGACAACTGTCAAAGAAAGGATCTTACTCACGTTTCACGTTTAATGTTGTGTCTGCCGAAAAGAAAGCACAAGGAAATCTGCCCAATCTCTGAAAATAACCTGGGAAAGGGATATGGGAAATGCCGAAGATGAGGAATGGGAGGAAGCATTAGAGGCTCAACTGTACTTCTATCTAAATATGATTCCCCTTGGCCCACCCGTTATGTCCAAAGTGTCAAAGAGCCACAGGTACTGATTGGCACATGCTTTGAGAATGTCCATTGATCCAGGCCTACTGGAAACAAGTGGTTCAATCCCTACATGATATGTTGGATTCACCAGCTACCGTTGACCCAAAATTTTATCTATTGGGGATAATGGAAAATGTAGAAATTAATAGATATGATATGGCCTTTTTTTACTAGATGTTGTTAACGCCATGAAAGGTGATTGAAAGACAAGGATGTCTTTGAAGTCCCCAACCATAGCACAATGGATTGCAGATGTTAATGGCAATATTCCCTAGAACAAGAGTCTCTATACTCACCGGAGCTGTCCAGTCAAGTTTTATCAAATTCAGGACAAATGATTAGACTAGGGCTTCACATGTGTAGAACCCACGTTATAATTCCGACCCTTCCTACACAAGATGTCATAAATTATACAATTTCAAAACCAAATGTCCACCCTAAATTCTATTTTTTTTTTTAAAATGTCCACTCCAAATTATGCCATTTAAAAAAATGTCCACTCTAAATTTTATCTTTTAAAAATGTCCACTCTAAATTACACGATTTGAAAAAAAAAGTCCAAAGAATGTCCAGTCTAAATGATACCATTTAAAAAGAATGTGCAGTCTAAATGATACCATTTAAAAACATTTCCACTCTAAACTACACCATTGAACAAAAAAAGGACACTCTAAATTTAATCATTTAAAAAATGTCCACTCTAAACTATACCTTTTAAAATGTCCACTCTAAATTATAAAATTTAAAAAAGTAGCCACTTTAAATTGTACAATTTAAAAACAATGTCCAGTTTAAATCACACCATTTAAAAAGAATGTGCAGTCTAAATTATACCATTTATAAACATTTTCACTCTAAACTATACCATTGAAAAAAATGTCCACTGTAAATTTTATCATTTAAAAAATGTCCACTTCTAAATTTTATCATTTAAAAAATGTCCACTCTAAATGACATCATTTAAAAAAAAGTGTCCAGTCTAAATTATACCATTTAAAAAAAAGTCCACTCTAAAATTATACAATTTTTTTTTTAATGTCAAATCTAAATTATACCATTAAAAAATGTCCACTTTAAATTTCATAATTTATAAAAAAAGTCAACTCTACATTATACCTTTTTTTTTTTTAAATGTCCACTCTAAACTATACCTTTTAAAATGTCCACTCTAAATTATACCATTTAAAAAAGTAGCCACTTTAAATTGTACAATTTAAAAAGAATGTCCAGTCTAAATTATACCATTTAAAAACATTTCCACTCTAAACCATTGAAAAAAATGTCCTCTCTAAATTTTATCATTTAAAAATGTCCACCCCAAACTATGCCATTAAAAAAAATGTCCACTCTAAATGACACCCTTTAAAAAGAATGTCCAGTCTAAATTATACCATTTTAAAAAAGTCCACTCTAAAATTATACAATTTTTTTTTAAATGTCCAATCTAAATTATACCATTAAAAAATGCCCACTTTAAATGTTATCATTAGAAAAAAGTCAACTCTAAATTATACCATTTAAAAAAAATGTTCACTCTAAACTATACCTTTTAAAACGTCCACTCTAAATTACACCATTTAAAAAAGTACCCACTTTAAATTGTACCATTTCAAAAAGAATATCCAGTCTAAGTTATACAATTTAAAAAATTACATTACGCCGCCGCTCTCCTATGTGAATCTGGCCCATTGACACTTGAAAGGCCCCTGACTTTGAAAGTGTTCTTGGTGGATACCAGCAGGAACTAGCCAGGAAAACATTTAAAGAAGTCAATAGGGGCCGGTTTCCTCTCCTCTGCCTGCAGACTCCTGGCTCCCAACTATTCACATTAAAAAATAAATATCTTTCACACAGTCTGGAGACCTGTCTAGGCGAGCGTTTCTTCTTGCAGAGGAACTGACAGTCCGTCTATAGCGGGCACACTGGGAGAACCCAGCAGATGTTTCCCAGCATCCCTTTCTTCGCTTTTATTGGCGTTAATAGCACGGTATCATGAGAGCTCAGGGCACTTCAGAAATTCCAGGTAAACAAAACAAACTGACACACCGCGCTGATAACCTGAACACCAAACTACCTGGGGAGAGAGGGAAGAGCCTGCCATCACCGCACTTCATTGATGCCGAGAATCTGCCGTCAAATGAACAACTGTCACACTGCCGACGTTATCTACCGGCAACACATTGGGTGAATTCAAATTAAAAAAAAAACCTTGCCAAGCTCTGTTTGCATCCATACCGGCCACACAGACATAACACAGAGATAACTCCGATGCAATTTAAAGTAGGGCAAACTTTTTATTTTTCACTTTGGGTAAGGTAAGTTCAAAACCCCTGTTTGTTTTTTGCCATTTGTATTTGTGTATTTTGCAAAAAAGCTGGTTGATTCTGCTGCTCTCTATCTCCCCCTTCTGTCCATGTTCCTAATTCAGTTAGGGATTTTGCAGCTGTGGTGGCAACTCTGCACATGCTCAGTTTTCAGAGAGTTTCTATGCTGAACATTTCCTTCCTATCACATCTGAGCAGCCCATGTGACTATAGAGTCACACATGTGGACGTATACACAGTGGTAAATGATAGCACTCTCCCTCCCCCCTCCTCCAGGCCCATTAACTAGCTAAACACAATGGGGGCGGGATATTACATGTAGTTTAATGGAGGCTTCACCTCCCTCTTATTCTAAGACACAGGCTGGAGGGGCTTGACACAGCCTGTGACTGGCAGAAATCTGCACACACTGTATTATTTCCAAAACAATAATAATTATTTAACCACTTAAGGACCCCTTCACGTCGATATACGTCGTCAGAATGGCACTGCTGGGCACAATCACGTACCTGTACGTGTCTCTTTCAGCCCAGCCGCGGGGTCGCTAGCGCAAAATATAAAAACCACAGAGGTGATCAAATACCACCAAACGAAAGCTCTATTTGTGGGGAAAAAAACATAAAGATTTAATTTGGGTACAGTGTTGCATAATCACGCAATTGTCATTCAAAGTGAAAACTAAAAATTGGTCTGGGCAGGAAGGGGGCGAAAATGCCCTGTATTGAAGTGGTTGAAATATCACACGCTCGCGACCCGGTCCGAAGCTCCGTGACCGCGGGACCCGCAGACCCGATCACCGCCGGTGGCCCGCGATCGGTCACAGAAGCTGAAGAACGGGGAGAGGTGTGTGTAAACACACCTTCCCCGTTCTTCATTGTGTCAGTGATCGTCTGTTCCCTGATATAGGAAAAGACGATCACTGATGTCACAGGTCCAGCCCCGCCCCCCTACAGTTAGAAACACATATGAGGTCACACATAACCCCTGCAGTGCTCCCTCCTGGTTAACTCCTAAACTGCAATTGTCATTTTCACAGTAAACAATGCATTTTTATAGCACTTTTTGCTGTGAAAATGACAATGGCCCCAAAAATGTGTCAAAATTGTCCGATGTGTCCGCCATATTGTCGCAGTCACGAAAAAAATCGCTGATCGCCGCCATTAGTAGTAAAAAAATAAATATTAATAAAAATGCAATAAAACTATCCTCTATTTTGTAAACGCTATAAATTTTGCGCAAACCAATCGATAAACGCTTATTGCGTTTTTTTTTACCAAAAATAGGTAGAATAAGTATCGGCCTAAACTGAGGAAAAAAAATGTTTTTTATATATTTTTGGGGGATATTTATTATAGCAAAAAGTAAAAAATATTGATTTTTTTTCAAAATTGTCGCTCTATTTTTGTTTATAGCGCAAAAAGAAAAACCGCAGAGGTGATCAAATACCACCAAAAGAAAGCTCTGTTTGTGGGAAAAAAAGGACGCCAATTTTGTTTGGGAGCCACGTCGCACGACCGCGCAATTGTCTGTTAAAGCGACGCAGTGCCGAATTGTAAAAACCCCTTGGGTCATTTAGCAGCATATTGGTCCGGGGCTTAAGTGGTTAATAGTTCCCCAATCGTTCCAGAAATCATTGCAAACACTTGCCTTATATCCTCCAGCTCATCATGTGGCAGTATCCATCATATGTGTGGGCATGTGAAGCCCAGTTCCTTTTTCTTCCTGGTTTTCAGGGAGAGGTGCATGCTGGGCGATTTTTAGGCACAGTAAGGCCTCGTACACACGATAGGTTAAACAGAGGACAACGGTCTGATGGACCGTTTTCATCGGTCCATCATAGGGCCCCATAGGTTATTTAACCATCGGTTAAAAAAAAGCCAACTTGCTTTAAATTTAACCAATGGATTCCTAACCGATAGGTCAAAACCGATCGTTAGTAGGCACGACCAACGGTTAAAAATCCACGCATGCTCAGAATCAAGTCGACGCATGCTTGGAAGCATTGAACTTCGTTTTTTTCAGCACGTCGTTGTGTTTTACGTCACCGCGTTCTGACACGATCGGTTATTTAACCGATGGTGTGTGGGCGCGACGGACCATCAGTCAGCTTCATCGGTTAACCGATGACAACGGTCCTTCAGACCGTTCTCATCGGATGGACTGATCGTGTGTACGAGGCTTTATGCCCAGAGACTCCTGGGAAATGAGTGTCATCGTTTCCCAGGAGGCAATGGGGTCTTAGGACAGAAAGTTGAACCACCTAGGACTAGGAACTAGGCAGATTACGAAGTGTGCCTGGTAACAGCCAGATAGAAGTGAGTAAAAAATATATAATTATTATTTTTTTACATTAAAGGCAAGCTGTTAATAGAGGCCCAGATTCACAAAGAGTTACGCCGACGTAACTCTGAATCTAAGCCCGTCGTATGTTTAAATGTATTCTCAAACTGAGATACACTTAAACATGCCTAAGATACGACGGCCTGCGCAATATTTACGCTGGCCGCTAGGTGGCGCTTCCATTGCGGTCGGCGTAGAATATGCAAATGAGTCGTTACGCCGATTCACGAACGTACGCTTGCCCGTCGCAGTAAATTTACGCCGTTTCCGTAAGAGATAAGCGGCGTAAAGATAAACATGCCCCCTAGGTGGCGTATCCAATGTTAAGTATGGCCGTCGTTCCCGCGTCGCAATTTGAAAATTTTACGCCGTTTGCATAAGTCGTCCGTGAATGGGCCTGGACGCCATTTACGTTCACGTCGAAACCAATGACGTCCTTGCGACGTCATTTAGCGCAATGCACGTCGGGAAATTTTAGGGACGGCGCATGCGCAGTACGTTCGGCGCGGGAACGCGCCTAATTTAAATGATCCACGCCCCCCTACCCGGATCATTTGAATTAAGCGGGCTTGCGCCGGGGAGATTTACGCTACGCCGCCGCAACTTTACAGGCAAGTGCTTTGTGAATCAAGCACTTGACAGTAAAACTTGCGGCGGCGTAACGTAAATGTCATAGGTTACGCCGCCGCAGTTTTGCGCGAGTCTACGTGAATCTGGCCCAGTAAGTTCATTTTTAGGGCGGAACTCCGCTTTAAATTTAATATATCACGATTCTACCCACGTTTCTTTCTTGCTTGGCTTTTGGTCAGGTAAATATCACGTTCTGCATATGGATATTTGCCATTGAAGACAGCAGGTAGAGTTCTAAAGACTGCTGACTCCAGGTTTCCTGATGTTTGCACTATTATTGCATGCATAATCTAGCCGAAATGTGTCAAATTGCCATCAGTAATTATTAGCAAAGTGATTTTATTAGGAGTCATGACTGTATTATAAGAATGCTTCTCTATAGAGTTGTCTCTTCTAGCCTCTGCCTCATTTCTAAATAATTGTATTTGTAATGAAAGGACTATTTTCAGATTTCCTAAAATAAAATACCTAGGGCCAGATTCACAGAGCAAGTACGCCGGCGTATCTACTGATACGCCGGCGTACTTTCAAATTTCCCGCGTCGTATCTTTAGTTTGAATCCTCAAACCAAGATACGACAGCATTTGGGTAAGATCCGACAGGCATACGGCTTCGTACGCCTTCGGATCGCAAATGCAATACTTCGGCGTCCGCTGGGTGGAGTTCGCGTCGTTTTCCGCGTCGGGTATGCAAATTAGCGATTCACGACGATCCACGAACGTACGCGCGGCCATCGCATTTTCTAACGTCGTCTGTAGTCGGCTTTTTCCAGCGTATAGTTAAAGTTGGTATTTTGCGGCGTATAGATAGACTTGCCATGTTAAGTATGGCCGTCGTTCCCGCGTCGAAATTTGAATTTTTTTTTTTTTTTGCGTAAGTCGTCCGTGAATAGGGATGGACGTAACTCACGTCTAAGTTAAAAAAATGACGTTGTTGCGACGTCATTTTGCGCAAAGCACGGCGGGAAATTTCTGGACGACGCATGCGCAGTTCATTCGGCGCGGGGACGCGTTTCATTTAAATGAAACCCGCCCCCTGATCGCCGATTTGAATTCCCCCGCCAGAAATACACTACGCCGCCGTAACTTACGGCGCGAACTCGTTGAGGATTCGAAATTCCGCCAGGTAAGGTACGGCGGCGTAGCGTATCTCTGATACGCTGCGCGGATCCAATTCTCTCTGGATCTGGTCCCTACATTTTAAAGCTATAAAAAGATATTTGTGTAGCATTCTGAATACATTGAGCAAAAAAAAAAGGAACTGTACAAAGACGCACAATTACAATTGCAGAAAATTCTCCTGATTTTTCTGTATAAACACCTTAGCAGTGGCAAAATTGCAGAGGGGCAACTGTCTCTTGGGATGTTTGACGTAGACATCCCAGGAGGCAGTGTTTTGCTGAGGGGTGCATATGCGACATGAGATTCCGTGTATGCACAAACATGGTGCCGCTCTCTGCCAGGAGAGACCGTGCAGCCAGGGGCGGACTGACCATTGGGTCTCCTGGGCACTGCCAGAGGGCCCCATCAGGGTTGCCAGGCTCAATAAAACCAGGGACAGTATGTAAAAATCTGTCCCTGATATGTCCGAAACCGACATGCTTTTGATTTTAGCTGCCCTGCCTCTGCACTGGCTCCTGGCGTGGTGGCCATCTGTAAGCCCGTGGGCCCCATAATCTTCTATTGCCCGGGGGCCCCATAATCTTCTATTCATAATCTGCGATTTTGCCACTGCGGCCGTCCCTCCTGCCCACCCCTTGTCCCTGGCCCTGGGAAGAGGAAGGACTACCAAAAAGTGTCCTTTAAACTTTATTGAATTCCTCTGATAATGTTTGGTGGTTGTAACCAATCTTCAGGCCTAACCAGTGTTGCCAACCGTCCGTATTTTTACGGACAGTCCGTAAAAACAGGCACTTTTTTCCCCCGTTCGTAGATTTCCGTGGTTGCGGGAATGTGCCAGTAAAAATAGCCGAGATCGGTTCGGCTTGGAACTGCGCATGGAGATTGGAGGCAGGGAGTGATTGGAGACAGGGGTTGATGGTGGCTGCGGTGGCACCACAGGGGGAAATTGGAGGCAGGGGGAGATGGTGGCTGGGGTGGCACCGCAGAGGGAGATTGGAGGCACCGCAGAGGGGGATGGTGGCACGGGTTGTTGGTGGTACCGCAGAGGGGGATGGAGGCAGGGGACAATGGAGGCAGGGGCTGATTGGAGGCAGGGGGCCTGGGGGAGATTGGAGGCAGGGGGAGATTGTGGCACCGCAGAGGGGGGTGAAGGCAGGGGGTGATGTGACTAAATAATTTGCCCTTATTATAATCGAAGATAACAAAAATGTTTTTTTTACCTTAAAGCGGTGGTTCACCCTCCCTAACATCAGTCTAGCATTACATTCGGCATCGTAGCGCGAGCTACAGTATGCCGGTCTTACAGTTTTTATCCCCGTACTCACTGTGTTATTGCACATTGAAGATTCCGACTCCCGCGGGGAATGGGCGTGCCTATGGAGAGGGAGGATGATTGACGGCCGGCTCTGGCACGTCATGCTCCCCGAAGACAGCCGGAGTAGGTCTCGGCTCTTCACGGCGCCTGCGCACAGGCTATGCGCAGGCGCCGTGAAGAGCCAAGCCTATTTCGGCTATTTCCGGAGAAGCGTGACGTGCCAGGGCCGGCCGTCAATCACCTTCTCTCACCATAGGAACGCCCATTCCCCGGAATCTTCAATGTAGAATAGCGCAGTGAGTACGGGGATAAAAAATGTAAGACCGGCATACTGTAGCTCGCGCTACGATGCCGAATGTAATGCTAGAATAAATTTTTTTTTTTTTTTAATAGGGTGAACCCCCGCTTTAATATCTACCTTAAATCACATTGCTATTTGCCTAGCGTACTTGTTTGTAGCCTAAATACTGAAATTTGCACCTAAAAATGTAATTTAGTAACTTTTGTGAAATGTCAGTAAAAACGTGGCTGCGCCAGTAAATTTCGGGTGTCGTGCCAGTAAATTTCAATCTGGTAGGTTGTCAACACTGGGCCTAATGTGTGCAAAACAAAAAAAGAGGGAAAAACGGCTCTGGTGGCAAAAAGTGTTAAAGGAGAAGTCTCCGTAAGGGCAAAGCAGAACAGATCACCAAATCCAAGAGAAATCTTGCTCTCGGTGCCTGTTGGACAAAGTGCCTATTCTAGTTTAGCGCCGTCTATTACTTTGGTCTTGTAGCTGCTGGCCAGTCTGGTCTCCAGAGCCACCCCGCTAAGTTTATCCATCTTTTCCTTTCATCCCTTTTTAGTTGCGGCAGAGGTTCCCTTTTCCCTCCCGCTCTAAACAACAGAACGGTTCACTTCGGTGTATTATCGGCGCCCGTCACCATGGCAACCCGAGTCATATAAGATACTTTGATGTTCCCACATAATTATACAATATTAAGTTTTATATGGAAAGCAAAAAAAAAGGAGAAGGTGCTGAAATTTTCGTTCGGGGCTTGATATCTGAAATTACAACCTGGCGGAGTCGGAATAATTGTGATGTACAAGAAAAATATATCGGCGGTGGAATATGACACTACAGAGAGAGCTATACTGTAGTATTTTACCGGAGACAAAATTCATCACATTTCAGGTAAGTAGCGGTAAATGAAAGACGCGGCCTTGGGATTACTCATACACGCCTTTTGGTAAAGGGAACTGTCATCTTTGTCAGAAACACATGTGGCTGTGATCAACCTACAGAAAATACATCACGTTTTTTTGTCTATTTTACTTAAAGTGGAGTTCCGGACACAATTTCACTTTTTAAATATAAATACCCCTGTAATACACAAGCTTAATGTATTCTAGTAAAGTTAGTCTGTAAACTAAGGTCCGTTTTGTTAGGTTGTTACAGCATTTAGACACTTTATAAAATAGAAATTGACTGGGGCCATCTTAAGTGTGGGCATCATGAAGCCAGACTGTATGACTTCCTGGATTTCAGCCTTGCAAATCTCGCACATGCTCAGTGCTGCACAAGCAGTGTCAGATCAGGTTTCAGCACCTGTGCTGTCCAAGTCACATGATTCTTTGAGACTGGGGAATGCACAGACTCCTGGAAAGTTACACCCACTACATTCCCAGGAGTCTGTGCGGTGTAGGTTAGGAAGCATTAAGCACCTAGGTGCAGGAAGTGGGAAGATTAACTATTCTGCCTAGCAACAACACTTTGAAGGCATCTAAAAAAAAAAAACATTTTTTTAAAACTACTGATGTAATGTTATATTTATGGGTGGAACTCCACTTTAACCACTTCCATACCGGGCATTTTCACCCCCTTTCCTGCCCAGACCAATTTTTAGTTTTCAGCACTGTCGCACTTTGAATGACAATTGCACGGTCGCCCGACGTGCCTCCCCACAAATAGAGCTTTCTTTTGATGGTATTTGATCACCTCTGCGGTTTTTATTTTTTGCGCTATAAACAGAAATAGAGCGACAATTTAAAAAAAAATTCAATATTTTTTACTTTTTGCTATAATAAATATCCCCCAAAAATATATAAAAAATACGATACGTATTCTTCTACTTATTTTTGGTAAAAAAAACCCACAATAAGCGTTTATTGATTGGTTTGCGCAAAAGTTATAGTGTCTACAAAATAGGGTATCGTTATATGGCATTTTTATTAATATTTTTTTTTTTTACTAGTAATGGCGGCGATCAGCGATTTTTTCGTGACTGCAACATTATGGCGGACACTTTTGACACATTTTTGGTACCATTGTCATTTTCACAGCGAAAAGTGCTATAAAAATGCACTGATTACTGTGAAAATGACAATGGCAGTGAAGGGGTTAACCACTAGGGGAGAGCTAAGGGGTTAAGTGTGCCCTAAGGGAGTGATTCTTACTATGGGGGGGCGTGGCTGGACGTGTGACGTCACTGATCGTCGTTCCCTATATCAGGGAACAGACGATCAGTGACACTGCCACAGAGAAGAACAGGGAAGCTGTGTTTACACTCACCTCTCCCCGTTCTTCAGCTACTGTGACCGATCGCGGGACACCGGCGGCGATCGGGTCCCACGGGCACGGTCACGGAGCTTCGGACCCACGGCTGGGCTCTTAAAGGCGACGTACCTGTACGTGATTGTGCCCAGCTGTTCCATTCTGCCGACGTATATCGGCGTTAAGCGGTCCTTAAGTGGTTACGATATTTTAACCGCTTCAATACAGGGCATTTTCACCCCCTTCCTGCCCAGACCAATTTTTAGTTTTCACTTTGAATGACAATTGCGTGGGTTTGCAACACTGTACCCAATCAAAACGTCCATGGGTTTATTATGTTGTATTGTTTTTGGTTTTAATATGACAAGATGGGGTGTGAACAGGGCCGCCATCAGGGGGGTACAGGCAGTACACCTGTAAGGGGCCCAGAGGTCCCCAGGGGCCCGGATGGCAACCCCCTTTAAAAAAATCTCTGGACCCTTTTTTTAAAGGTTCCAGAGGTCCCCTGGGGCCCGGAGATCCCCAGGGCCCCAGATGACAACCCCCCTTTTTTTTTTTATAAAAAAAAAATCTTTTCTTTATATATTTTTTTATTTATTTTATTTTTTATATATATATATATATATATATATATATATATATATATATATATATATATATATATATATACCGTATTTATCGCGGTATAACGCGCTCCCGCGTATACCGCGCACCCCTAAAGTGGCCCCCTAACCTGTGGAAAAAACGTTTTTTTGTTTTTTTGTACTTACAGTTTTGGTGTCTTGCGCGGCGTCCATCTGCGGCCTCGTCGGGTCCGGCGTCCTTCTGCGGCTTCGGGTGTCCTCTTCGGCGGGTCCGGCGTCCTTCTGCGGCGGGTCCGGTGTCCTTTTCGGCGGGTCCGGTGTCCTCTTCGGCGGGTCCGGCGTCTTTCTGCGGCGTCCTCGCGTCCTTCCCGCCACGAGTTTGAATACTGCGCCGGCATATACCGAGCGCATTACACTCGTGAATCTTTGGGCAGGCTCGGCAACTGTCGCGCTGACGTCCTGTACGTACAGGACGTCAGTGCGAGAGGCGCCGAGACTGCCCGAAGATTCACGAGTGTACTGCGCTCGGTATATGCCGGCGCAGTATTCAAACTCGTGGCGGGAAAGCGGGTATCGGCGTATATATCGCGCACCCATGATTTTGCCCTGATTTTCAGGGCAAAATAGTGCGCGGTATACGCCGATAAATACGGTATATATATATATATAAATATATATATATATATATATTTTTTATTAAAGGGCCCAGAGGTCCCCAGGGCCCCAGATGGCAACCCCCCTTTTTAAAAAAAAAAATCAATATATATATTTTATTTATTTTTATTAAAGGGCCCAGAGGTCCCTAGGGCCCCCTTTTTTTCTATATACTTTTCTTTATTTCTTTTTTTCTGTAAAAGCCCCCCCCCCCGCTTCTCAATTTACGGCAGCGCCAACCCCCCCCCCCGCCCGGTTCTCTGCTCCAGGGGGTCCATGGTGTAAGGGGACCCATAATTCCTGATGGCGGCCCTGGGTGTGAATACTTTTTCAAGGCACTGTAAGTAGCTAAAAAATAAAAAGGAAATACCTTTTTTTTTCATAAAGAGTAACCAGATTGGATACCATTGGGCGCTTCCCCCCGGTTCATAAGAAACAACAACCATTATCTTTGATGCTAATCACACATTTAGCTGTATTTTGTATCTCATATTTGTATGGAAATGTATAAATCACGATTCGGAAAAGAACCTTTTTTTTTTTTTTTTAAATGCAGGATTTGTCACAACGCCGGCAGACAGGTCTTCTCCTCCGCAGTTATTTTCTTGGCCCGTTTTGAGTATTTCTTTTTTTTTTTTCCAAGCCGCATTTCACGAAGTTGGGATTGCTCTCTAGTGACTGAGTGTAACAGCGACCATATGCCGCTGAAAATTCCAAATCCCGCACATATCATTCAGCTTTCTGCATTATGTGTCATTGCTGTGCCTGGGGATCCCCGATGACTGCAAGCACTCGCAGTGTGTCACCGTGTAATATTGTGTTGTCACAGGGAAAACAATGGCAATCTTTTATAAAAAAAGCAAAGGAAAAAAACGTGTTCATCGCTGCAGCCGGTTGGGATTTAGAATATCTGAATCCACATTTCTATATTTAGTGAAGGATTCACTCTACCAGTGAGTGATGCATTTTTACATTGGCGGTTTTTAACCCCTTCATGCCTAATGCCGCGTACACACGACCGTTTTTTCATGTCATGGGAAAAAAAAACGAAGTTTTTCTCTACGTGATTCCTCTCAAGCCTGCCTTGCCTACACACGATCGTGATAAAAAAATGCTCGAGCAAAGCGCAGTGATGTACAACGCGTACGATGGCACTATAAAGGGGAAGTTCCATTCGAATGGCGCCACCCTTTGGGATTGCTTATGCAGATTTCCCTTCTCATAACTTGCTTCTGAGCATGCGCATTTTTGTTGCTGCCCGTCGTTAAAGGGTTACTAAAGGATTTTTTTTTTCTTTAACCTCCTTAGCGGTATCCCCGAGCATCACTCCGGGTGGTTTTTCTATGCTACTATCGGTATTCCCGAGTCACGCTCGGGGTAGATGTGCAGAGCGTGCAGCGGCGCGGCTTACCTTTTGCAGCATTGACAGACAAAGTTACTTACCTTGTCCCTGGATCCTGCGATGCCTCCCCGCTGTGTGAGCGAGCGGGTCCTCGCTCGATTCACAGTGTCCCCGTGTGCCGCCGATCTCCGTTCCCTGCGACGTTACGACGCACGGGGGCGGAGAACGGCGCCAAATTAAAAAAAGTTTTAATTTTTTATCAGGTTTTTATGCCTGTGGCAGATGCGCAACCTGTAAACATGCCAAACGCAATATCAAGAAATGTAAGTCCTTTGTTTCTAATATTACCGGAACGGAATATCCAATCAAACAATTAATTACCTGCTCGACCACAGGCGTGGTTTATATGCTTGAATGCCAGTGTGGATTGCAATATGTTGGGCGTACCTCACGTGAGTTGCATGTGAGGGTTGGAGAACATATTAGCAACATTCGACGTGGCATTAGGACTCATAGCGTTTCTAAGCATTTTAGAGAATGCCATGGTAGAGATCCCAAAGGCCTTAAATTTTGGGGCATTGAAAAGGTCACTAAACATTGGAGAGGAGGACATTACATACGACAGCTTAGCCGTCGTGAATCTTTTTGGATTAATGAAACCAAGGTTTCGGCTCCATTAGGCCTCAATGTCGAGTTCGACCTTAATTGTTTTATCTCTAACCGTTAATTTTATTAATTTTATTATTCAGTAATTTCTATTATTCAGTATTTGGGGAATTTTTTAGAATTTTTTTAGAAATGTTTTAGTATTTTTATTCAATTTTTATTAATATTAATTATGTAACAACATATACCTCTATCTTTTACATTTTCATATGACTAGATTTTGCACACACTATTTTAATCATAAATATATATACCTATTGCAGACTTGTTCTGTATATAAAGGGATTAAAATTGAATATATGTTTTTAGAAATGTGTGTTTTTAATATGTTGTAAATTATACTGGATTTATCTGCTATTTTTAGTGGTATCCTTTCTTGTAATGGTGAGGCGATCGTGGCTGACGTTACGTTTAAAATAATAATTTTTTTAAAATTATTTATCTATGTTTTAGAAACCTGCTGGTCCTTCTTTAATTAGGTGGACCGTTTATCCTGTGCATTATGCTACCGCTTACTAGTTGCCTTTTTATTAATTAGCCACTAGATGGCGCAAGATAGCAGGTAACTGATGTGTTGCGATGGCAACCACACACTATATATGACGCCGCGGGACGTTCACGTTAGCCTCTCTACCCCACGCTGAGGAAGTTCCGCCCATAGGAACGTAACGCGTACGAGGGGGAGGAGCTTCGTGACGTCACCCGCGCTCGCCGACCCAACGCTGACGTGTGAGCTGTGTTAGATCCGGAAGCCCTGGAGCTCCGTGTTGTGCTGCCACGCTCTACACTCGGCTCTGAGTGTTATTCAATGTGAGTTTGTTTTTGATTTTCATTTATTAAATCCAGTTTTAAGACAGAGAGCACTAGTCTGTCACCTTTTTGTCTTATATATTTTGTCCGTGGTCTTTGGGATTGCTGAGCCGTTTGCTGCCTGCTGTACACCTTTTAGAGCTTGGAAGTGTCCTTATACTTACCTTGGAGGTTTTTCAAAAGCTTTGTGACCTAGCCATGGTCGAATGGCTGAGGTGAGGGGCCATCTGTAGTTATTGGTGGAGGAACCTTCCTGTTGATCACCGATTCTGATATTTATCACGATTAGTCACTTCATTATTTGGAGCACCTTTTGGACTTTTTTCACTGATGCACTTTATGGATTTCTTCTTGTGTCATTATCAGAGTTATAATTTTACATATTTATCTGATCACTATTTTTGTTATTGTTTAAATTATATGTCTTTGCGCTGCACTTTATTACCATTAAACAAACACAATACACACAGTATACTGTAATCTTATAGATTACAGTACTGTATGTAAAAAATACACACCCCCCTTGTCCCTAGTGGTCTGCCCAGTGCCCTACATGTACTTTTATATAATAAAAACTGTTCTTTCTGCCTGCAAACTGTAGATTGTCCATAGCAACCAAAAGTGTCCCTTTATGTCAAAAATGGTTTTAGAGCAGCTAGAAAACAACGATAATAAATTATAATCACTTGCAGAATTGTGCGATAGCGATTTGTGGAGAAATTAGTCATAAAAAAATAAAAATAATGACAGCGACAATTCTGCAACTGAGCAAATTTCAGTGATTTTTAGTTGATTACATTATTGAATAATTTTTATTATACTTACATTATTATTTGTTATAATTCTTTATAATTCTTTATTATATTATAATTTATAATTTTGTTTTTAAAAAAAATTCATACCCGGGATGCCTACAAGATTCTTGTTTGGTCAGATTTAAATGAGTTATTCCTAAGAATTGCAGGCCTACAGTATAAAACGCCAAATTTCCTTGCAAAATAATTGTACCGCTTTTGGTACGTAATTCCAGACAGAATCATACCGTCATGGAGGTTAAAATAACAAACATGTTATACTTACCTCCACTGTGCAGTTGGTTTTGCACAGAGTGTAGGAGCGAAGGGTCAGAATTGGGGAAGTGGATGGGAAGTGGTTACATCTCAGGTGTGTGCTGGATGAGTGATTAGAATCCATCCACCTGTGCATGACTAGAAGAGACAGGAGAGGGATAGCAAAGGGCTACAAAGATCACACAATAATAATAATAATTTTGTTACAAAACCTTTTCTGCTATCAATTTTAAAGCAAAGAACCACAAATAAGAAGGAACTTTCTGGTGACAGAAGAGGTGAGTGCGGGAAAGTTTATCAGCTGTAGACAATGAATATGAATTACACTGACCCCCCCCCCCCCCCCAATTTCCTGAACTGAGCGTTATTGGAAGCAACTTTTTGTGTATTTTTGTACACATAGATCTGTGTTTTTTTTGTTTTGTTTTTTGCATGTTTATGCAAGCTCAGGTGTTTTTGTTTTGGCAAATGGAAAGCAGTATAATCTGTAATGTCTTCCTGGATCTTCCCTATGCTATGGTGTAGTGTTGTCTTCTGCTGTCAGTGCTCCTTCAGGTCTGTGACAGCCCTTACCACCCCTCTGAAAAGTGCACCGAATGAAAATGACAGTTTAAAATATGTGTGTATATATATATATATATATATTTATTTTACTTGTAGCTCAAGAAAAAAAGCATTCCTTTAAATTCTGTGTATGTCTTTACACTGGTCACATGCACTTCCGTTGTGGTGCTAAAAATTTTGCAAGAATGCATCACTAACGCACCCGTGTTACATTTTTGAGGCAGCTTTTGAATGACATGACATATGAAAAACACAACATAGGCACAGTTAAATCGCGTGTATTTCTGCGCCTTGATCGGCAAAATGCCAAAAACACCATTTTCGGCTGATATGCTTTTCAGTGGACAGACAACCCCCCCCCCCCCAACTTCCTCATGAGTCCCATAACGTCAATTATGTTTAGGTACAGTGTTGCACGACCACGCAATTGTCAGTTTTTAGGTGTTGCAGTGCCGAATCGCAAAAAATTGCCCGGTCAGGAAGGGGGTAAATCCTTCTGGGGCTGAAGTGTTTAAAGGGTAACTCCACTTTCGTGGGGGAGAAAAAAAATGATATATATATATATAATCTTATTTGTTTATTCTGTTCATTTTTTTTTTTTTTTTTTTTTATTACTATTTTTTTTTTCTTATCTTCTCCCTTGATCCATGCAGATTCCATGTGTTGTCTCCATCCATTCCATGCCGTCTGCTTCCTTCACCTCGTGGAAAGGTAACATCCTCATAAAGCTGGTTTATTGCCCAACTGAAGCACCAATTTCCTCATCTGGGGAAATCCGCTTTTATCGCGTGTTTATGATTACTGCGATAATCTCTACTGCCTATTATCATGTCATTGTCTGAGTATATGGAAGAACAGTTTGCATCCGCACCCTGGGGCCATCATCAACAAGTCATGCGTACAAAACCGTAAAGTGTAAAGGAGTTCAGGGATTTGTAAGGTAGATTTTCATGGGACTAGGAGAAGCTTCCTCTTTCTACTAAAGTGTTATTTTATTATTTTTGAAAATAATGATGTCACCTGTCGGAATTTGTCTTTTTGGAAAACACATTGATGTGTAGCACTCCGTTTTTTTTATTGTTTTTTTTTTAAATTGCAACAATATAAAATGTTCCACCTGCCATTGTCCATATTCTTTTTACAGTGCCAAAGTAGCATTACTGGCCTCCCCTCAGAGCACTGTGCAGCATTACAGGCCTCCTGACCGTCCAGAGCACTGTGCAGCATTACAGGCCTCCTGACCATCCAGAGCACTGTGCAGCATTACAGGCCTCCTGACTGTTCAGAGCACTGTGCAGCATTACTGCCCCCCCCCCCCAGACCATCCACAGCACTGTGTAGCATTACAGGCCTCTCAGACCACTGTATGCATTACAATACAGGCCTCCTCAGACCACCATTCAGAGTACTGTGTGCATTACAGGCCTCCTCCAGAGCACTGTGCAGCATTACAGGCCTCCTGACTGTTCAGAGCACTGTGCATCATTACTGCCCCCCCCAGACCATCCAGAGCACTGTGTAGCATTACAGGCCTCTCAGACCACTGTCCAGAGCACTGTATGCATTACAGGCCTCCTCCAGAGCACTGTGCAGCATTACAGGCCTCCCGGCTGTCCAGAGCACTGTGTGCATTACAGGCCTCCTCAGACCGCCATCCAGAGCACTGTGTGCATTACAAAACAGGCCTCCTCAGACCACCATTCAGAGCACTGTGCAGCATTACAGGCCTCCCGGCTGTCCAGAGCACTGTGTGCATTACAGGCCTTCTCAGACCACCATCCAGAGCACTGTGTGCATTACAATACAGGCCTCCTCAGACCACCATTCAGAGTACTGTGTGTATTACAGGCCTCCTCCAGAGCACTGTGCAGCATTATAGGCCTCCCAGCCGTCCAGAGCACTGTGCAGCATTATAGGCCTCCCAGCCGTCCAGAGCACTGTGCAGCATTATAGGCCTCCCAGCCATCCAGAGCACTGTGCAGCATTACAGGTCTCCTCAGACAGACCATTGTCCAGAGCACTGTGCAGCATTATGAGAGAGAGAGAGAGAGAATTGTGTGAATTTCTATTTTAACATCACATATTCTTACTGGTTGTTCTGAGTTACTGCATTTGTTCCCTTGTTAAATAAATCCATAGATGTAGGTGAATGAGAATATAAATTTGAGTAAAGGCATACACCGCAATTATGCTGAATGAAATAAATTCCATCGATCAATTAGAGTTAATGTTACATAACTTTTCCCTGTTTTCCCTGTTAAAAAAATGTTACATAACATGTAGGCTGTTGTTATGATGGTTCTTATTTGGAGAGTTAATGTTCCATGTCTGTCATCTGCTTATACAACATCTACTTTGGCTTAGTCAGCAGAGAGGTGATATACCAGCTGGGGATGGATAGAGACGTTCAGATTCCATCGCTGCTCAGCATACAACACAACGCTCCCTGCAGTCCTTGTCCAATGTAAACCCTTTAAAGGCAGCCACACTTTTTTTTTTTTTTTTTTAACCTATTCATTTATTTATTTATTTTTTGCACACGTGTTTACATTTTTTTTTTTTAGGCCTGACGATTACACAACCCCCCCCCCCCATTTCAGAGCCTGCCTTCTATACTACAGAGATGCTGGGAGGAGGAGTCTCAGCAGGTGGAGTCAGTTCAGGAATCGCAGAAAGGTAGCATGGGGTATGTAGTCCTTGGCAATTGAGCAAGATCTGCAAAGCATGCCGGTGACTTGTCGTTTAGGTTCCCCTATCGAGATGGTTCCTGTAAGGACTGCGCAGGCTGGGAATTTGTTTACGTCGTTTGCGTAAGGCTTTTCCGGCGTAGCGTTGCTCCTGCTTCTATGAGGCGTACACAATGTTTAGTATGGACGTCGTTCCATTAATTTAATTTTTTGCGTAAGTCGTTCGCAAATAGGGCTGGACATAATTTATGTCCACGTCGAAACCAATACGTCCTTGCGGCGTACTTTGGAGCAATGCACACTGGGATTTGTACACGGACGGCGCATGCGCCGTTCGTAAAAAAAAAACGTCAATCACGTCGGGTCACCACCCATTTGCATAAAACACGCCCCCCTCATCCTCATTTGAATTAGGCGCGCTTACGCCGACCCCATTTACGCTACGCCGCCGTAACTTAGGAGTCAAGTGCTTTGTGAATACAGCACTTGCCTCTCTGGTTTACGGCGGCGTAGCGTAAATACGATACGCTACGCCACCGTAACAATGCGCCCGGCTACCTGAATCTAGCCAAATTTTTTTACTTCCCAAGTGCAAAAAGTTTCCTATGCAGAAAAAAGAAAGTACGGTATATTTGTTTCAAGACTACATCGCTATGCTTGTTCTTTCTACAGGAAGATAATCATCCCGTTTAAATTGCTGCCTTGTTCAGGAATGTCAGACATTCTACATAATCCCCACAATAGATCAAAACACGATGAAACTCTGCTAAGCAAATGACAAGCTATTTCTTAAAGCAGTGTTTTGTTATGCTTTCTTTGTTGAATGTTAAGTACAAATTTCATATTTCAAAGACTATGGGGGTTATTTACTAAAGGCAAATCCACTTTGCACTACAAGTGCAAACTACAAGTGCAAAGTTCACTTGAAATTGCACTGAAAATGCACTTGGAAGTGCAGTTGCTGTAGATCCGAGGGGGACAGCATCTTAGCTTGTACATGATTGGATGAAAAAAATCAGCAGAGCTTCTCCCCCCTCATTTCAGATCTACGCCTCAGATTTACAGCGACTGCACTTCCAAGTGCACTTTGCACTTGTAGTGCAAAGTGGATTTGCCTTTTGTAAATAACCCCCAATATTTTCATCCTCCTATTGTGTGCTTTAAAGCAGGGGTTCCGCGGGAAAACATATTTTTTTTTTTTTAAATCTGCATCTACCGCTCTTAAGATAGTTAATCGTGTACTCACGTTTCCTATTTTCAGAGGCCTCCGCATAGTCATTCTGCTGCAAAAGATAATTTATAAAAATGTTTGCTGATCTCTTCCATCTTGCTTGTGGGCATTCTGAAGCCCACAAGCAAATCCTTCCGGGATACGGTGAATGCTGATGTCTCAGCATTCACCGCTCTATCCCGCGCATGTGCAGTGTTGACTGCGAGCGGGCCGCCGTCAACACTACACGGTTGCCATCACAACGGCCGGCGTACTGAAAAGGTCACGATTGCTCCGGTCTTCCAAGTTTGTGCTGAGCGAATGTCCTGCGTAGTACCCCCAGGTTTTTTTTTTTTGCTTGGTATGGGCACCATTTGCTGTAAGCCGTGTATTTATTTCTGTGAATACATGGCGATCTTTGATTGGATGAAGTGGAAAGGCAGAGCAGTGACATCACAATCTCCACCTCATCCAATCCGAATGCATGGCGTTCTGTGAATGATTCATGTGCTGAGTGGGGTGACCCTGTCTTCACTTTCCAGCGGGGCAGCTGCTTGGCATGGGGCTCAGTCCATCGTCATTTGGGACTGACACTGTGTCGGGGTCTGTGAAAAGTGTGTGGGCCACTCAGGCTCGATAGGAAGGGGGTATGTAGACGGTGCATCCGCAGCTGCTGCTAGAGTGTGCTGACGGGGGATGGAGCCCGTCCTGGCTCCTGCAAAGGTTCAAGTAAGGAAGGGTGACCCCCTGGAATTCGCGCATCTATGGTGTCCTACTGTAATGAATGGAGTGGCAACCTCAGCCTGGACTATGACCAGAGCTGCCCCAGATTTTGCACTTTCCAGTTTTAGTAAGTCCTCCTCAATATGTTAATTTTTTTATTTTTTTTCTTAAACATAAAATATAAAGTTACCCAATGTGCCAAGCTTTACAATCTAGTGCGCCCCTAAAATGACAGAAAACGTTGGTACCCTATATTTTCTATAGGCAATGTTTTTAAAGGTTATCCCTTTTAACAAGAACCATGAGTGATGACCACAGGATGATTGCTTTCACTCTGATTTGCACGTCAATATGTAATGTGTAGCATATTTAATGTTTTTAGGGTGAAGTTCCGCTTTACCATCTCCTCCTCCTTCCTTCCTTCCTTCCTTCCTTCCCCTTCCTCCTCCTTTTTGGATTTTTTTTCTTTGGGAAAAAATGGATACCTAGTTTCATCAGGTACCCACTTCCGCTTTGACCACCTAGACCAGGGGTCTCCAAACTTTCTAAACAAAGGGCCAGTTTATTATCCTTCTAGCTTCAGGTGGGCCAGACTATAGCCAGCAGGATTGGAATATTTGTTGGCAACAGTGAGAGTAAACATCGCCACGTTAGGGGGAGGAATAGTGCCCCATTGTTGTCCGTTGGCAGAATAGCCTTCTATCAGTGGGAGGAGAAGTGCCCCAAGGGCCGGATAAAGGCAAGCAAAGGGCCATATCCAACCCCCAGGCTGCAGTTTAGAGACCACTGACCTAGGCAATTGAAGTGGAAGACCTGTGAACAGGTCCCAGTAGGCTGTGGGACCATTCATTACTCATTACAGTGTAGCATGGCTTGCACAAACAGAGTGAGAAGACAGCTGTACACCTCAAGGTGTCACAGCCAGCTTCCCTTCGTAAACATGCCAGCGCCAGGGACCCCAAGACAGGTGAGGACAGCGCTGGATCCCTGGCATAGGCGTGTACAAGGGGTGTGCCTGGGCACACCCTAATCCTGGGGTTGGCAACCCTTCAAACTAGAGATCTACCTGTTGATTGCAGGCAGGTGATGGGTAAACGGTGATCCTTCCTTGCCATACCCCAGAACCTGGACAGGAGAGGTGGCGGGGGTGGAATTTAGTGGAACCGATCTGTATTATTTTCCTCCTGCAACAGCTGAAAGTAGGCTTCTCCTCCTCTCCCTCTTGCTGACATTCAGCTGCCCCAGGAGGCAAATTCAGATGGGTTCCACTAAATTACAACCCCCCCTGCTGCCTCTTCTATCCCTGTTTCTCTTCTTTCTGCTGCCCGGGTCCCCCTGTGTACTCCCTTGCTCCCCCCATTATTTCAGGATGGAGAGCGGGGAAGAGGCTGATAAAAATGTCACACACGCATATGTGTTGGAGCTTTGAGGCGCACACCCTAACGCAAAAGGTTGCGCGCACTTTATTCAAGTCTGTGGCTACAGTATTTGTATCTGCTGGCTTTTGGTGTGTGTTTGTGTTGTGGTGGTCGGGGATGTGTGTGTGTGTGTGTTTTGTGTGTGTGTGTGTTTTTTTTTTAAGACTGAAGATCCTTATTAAGTATACAGTATATCTGGAGCTTGTCAATCGAATAACCCCATAGCGTTCTGTCATACACAGCAGGTAATTTTTGTTCTTATGCATTTTTCTTTTGAAATAAAATCTTAACAATTGCAAACAAAGAAGGAAAAAAAAAAAAAACGCAAACATAAAAAGGAAAGCAGCATACGAGAAACAAGTAATTACACTCGCTGGTGATAAATTGGAATACAGAAGGGAAATATAAAGGTAATTGAGTTTCAAGAGGACTAAAGATAGAAATCCATAGAGCCGTGTATAAAAATGCATCTCGACATGTATGTGTTCTATTGTAGAGCAACACTGTAACAATTGTATCCTGAACGCTTGTATAATGGGGGAGCCTGATGGGGAGGGGATGGTACGTTTCTTGTTAACAAAGGATTAAGGAAATTGGTAGTTGTTGCTTCACTGTGAAAATCTGGACATTTAACCAAAACGTTTGTCAAAATGCATTGGAGTTAATGGGAAGGACAAAAATGTTGGTGTGGTGTTTTTTTTTTGGTTTGGTCCCGTTTTTTTCTCTGATAAAGCTCTACTATTACATCCACTGATTTCCTGTTATATTGTATGTTTGTACCAGGGCTTTTTTTTTTTTTCTTCTCAGAGAATAGGTTTAGGAACTTCCTTTTTCAAGCCCCCCTTGTTGCCATCCACCTCTGAGCACCACCACTTGGTTTTAATGCCTACCCACCTTCCAGTACGGCCCCTTTTAGAGAATACAGAACCAGGTATCACTTTGTGATGCTATGTAATTTTTATACATTTTGTTAATGAGCATTTAAAATGTACACCCCGACCCTCCGTAACAAAGCGACCCCCCCCCCCACCCCAGTAACGATAGATCCACCCTGGCAACAATAGGCCATCACCAGCAGCAATATACTCTTGCCAGCAACAATTGATCTCCCAGCAGCCAGCATTATTAGACCCTCCAGCAGCCAACAACAATAAACCCCCTCAACAGTAGATCCCTCCCAGCAAAAATTGGGTCCCTAGCCACACTAGACCCCCCCCCCCAGCAGCCAGCATCAATAGAGCCCTCCCTCAACAGTAGATTCCTCCCAGCAACAATAGATCTCCCAGAATCACTACAGCCTCCAAGCAAGCCCCAGCAACCTCTGCCATTAGGCTGCTTTCACATTGCAGCGTGGAGCCACGGTGACGGTATAGCCGCGCTGTTTGTAGCGTGGCTATACCATCGTGTTTACCGCGATATTCGGGCGCTAGCGGTGAGGTTTTAACCCCCACTAGCGGCCGAAAAAGGGTTAATACCGCTTTGATTTCAATGGGAAGGCGCGGTATAGGAGCGGTGAACACACCGCTCCTATACCGCGGTAAAGATGCGGCTAGCAGGACTTTTGGAGCGCTCCTGCTAGCGCACCGCTTCAGTGTGAAAGCCTTCGGGCTTTCACATTGAACACTACAGGGCATGATTTTTCATGCAGTATAGCAGCGCTATTTTTAGCGCTGTACCGCATGAAAAACGCCCCAATGTGAAAGGGGCCTTACATACATTCAGTGCAGGAGGTGCCAGAACGGCGTTCTCTCATGTTCCTGCAAAAAAAAAAGCCCTGGTTTGTACACTCAACCTGATATGTCAGAGGGGCTGAGGTTCTAGAGAAGACAAAGAACAGATGACCCATCCTACAGGGGTAGTGGTACATCGTATAAAACATTGAATGCACACTACAGTCCTAAAAAATGTTTGCTCACAAACCACAGGTGCTCTTTGCACAGTGCATATTTTTTTTCTTTTTTTCCTCTCTTGTACCAATTAATCAACGCATACCCAACAGACATGCAGAATGTTAGAATCGCCCTTCGCATTCTTCTCTTTTGCGTCTGGTAACCTCATTATTGCCGAGAAAAGTCTCCCACCTTCCCTGTTCTCTGCATTCAACATCTCAGCCTCGGGTGCCATCTATAAATGTAATTCTGAAAGATCTTTTTGCGCACCACTAATTTTCTACTTCCAGACCCAACGTCTCCTCTCCGTCTCTTCATCTCTGAGAGTACAGTCAATCTCAGAGGATTAATTGTAGTTTTCAAAGAACGACTTGAAGTTCCAGAAATGACTTGAATTTCCATGGGTCTCTTTTGCCTTTCCAATCTCTGTCTTGTTATAAAAGAAATGGAGCTCTAAAAAGAACATCTGATGGAGTGGCAGAGGGCCCCGATGAATGTGACACCTTGCTGGAATCTCAAACAATTCTTCTTTTTTTCATATACTTTCTTTTTTTTCTAACTCGGCACTGTAAACTTTCAATTTTGAAATACCGTACTTTTTCTCTTTTAGGCAAAACTCCAGCCCAAAAAAATAAGATAAAAATAGGCATCCAATAAAATAAAGAACCGGCTTTTGCTGTGTAGCAAGGTGTCACTTTGCAATGTGGCCGATCGACTACAGTTTGTGATTGAGAAGGAACTCGGTTCCCTCCGGTGGTCAAAAATCAGGAGAAAAGATATATGGACAGCCGCACACCAAAAATAACCCAAAAGGTAGCCTTTATTGGTGCAAAAGGATAAAAGCACTACAAAACACAGCAAGCAGTGGGATATATATAGTTGACGCGTTTCGCACAGAGGTCTAGTGCTTGGTCATAGCTAATACATTACAACAATGCATTATGGACCTTGTAGTACAGGGAGATAAGGACTCCATTGCATTGGGCGTTTAATAGACTACAATGCCCACAGTGCTACTGTGCTACCAGAGTGCATTGCATCACGCACAGCCTGCTGGGAGGAGCCACTTAAAGGAAGGGGAGGCTTGAATCCGACCTCTTGAGACGGCATATCCAAGCAAGCAGGAAGCCTGTGTTGAGGCCTGCTGCAATGGCACTTGGGCCTAAGAAGCCTGGGCCTACAGTCTCAGGAGCGGATCGCCTATCCTGAGGGGGATCCTTGACACTGCGTTCCGCCTATGTTACACAACTACCAGAGTTGCCTCTCCACCGGCCCTTTGTGATGGCTGCGCGGAGGAACAGGAACTGCCAGTGGTGGAGAGGCCGAGTACTGGGACACTACAGACGGAGCGTACCGGAGAGGCAAGGCCTCATTTGGTGAGCGGGCACCTGCCCAAAGATATATTAACTGTATCGCAAGAAGGTGGCTCTGATAGACTCGCTGTTATTATCTTGGAGGCTAACACGCCATGTGCAGGGATACATTGCATCCGGCAGTGACTGTGTACTGAGAGAATTGGCGCCTGTGTCGCCCGCATGCTACATTTACCTTGAATGTTCCGTTTTCCATTTTCCTTCATATCTACTGGATTACAAATTGTTAACGTGCACCAACTAAAGCTAGCGAAGACTTCAGTTAACGATTACAGGATTTAGTCTGACTAACTGAGCTACTATAGTAGGACACGTGTCTTAGAATTACCCGCTAGGGGGAGACAAAAGTGTATAGACTCGTATACATAGCAATTTACTCTAGTCTATACTCATTTGTACAGTATTGTTGTTCCTGAGAGCTGGGTGAGGCCTAGTGGAGAGGTACTCCAGTGTTGGTAGCATACCTCCCAACTTTTCAACTTCAGAATGAGGGACAAACAAAGTTGTTAAGCCGCGGGGGGGTCCGCGGATCAAAGTTGTTAAGCGGGGGGGGAGGACCACGGATCAAAGTTGTTGAGCGGGGGGGGAGTCTGTGGATCAAAGTTGTGGATGGAAAATCTAATTCTGATCGGATCAAAGTTGTTGAGCGGGGGTCCGCAGATCAAAGTTGTTGTGTGCGGGGAGGGGGATCAAAGTTGTTGAGCGGGGGGGGTCCGCAGATCAAAGTTGTTGAGCTGGGGGGGGGGATTCCGTGGATCTGAGATGTTGAGCGGAGGGGGGATTTAACGCGAATCGTGGGATCGCATGACTTGCCACGAATCACGGGGAGGGGGGGGGGGTGCCGCGAAATCCCGGGACAATAGCACTGCTCGGGGGATATATCGCGGTAATGTGGTAGTACTGTATTGAGGGAATCCCTCCACCGCGTTCTCACACAGGTCTGATTCTGGTCTGTATTGGTTAAATTTGTTCCTTAAAGGGGTTGTAAAGGTAATTTTATTATTTATTTTCCTAAATAGCTTCCTTCACCTTAGTGCAGTCCTCCTTCACTTACCTCATCCTTCCTTTTTGCTTTTAAATGTCCTTATTTCTTCTCAGAAATCCTCACTTCCTGTTCTTCTGTCTGTAACTCCACACAATAATGCAAGGCTTTCTCCCTGGTGTGGAGTGTCGTGCTCGCCCCCTCCCTTGGTAGATAGAGGTGGCACTGCAGTACTCTGGATTAATACTATCGTTTTTTTTTTTTTCTCACAGCCGCAGTCTTAATGTATACAATTGGTTATATTTTTATTAGCAGAGTGACTATAGCATTGGTACACCAGAGAGTAATAATAAAATATTATATAGAATAGCAGGGAAGGATGAGAACCTCTCAAGCTTTTTTTGTCTTTGGGGAGACCATGTGAGATTGCAACCCTTCCAAACGCCAACCGAAACGGCAAAAAAAAAAAAAGTTTTGGCTGGAACAGAGCCGACTATCAAAAGGAGATTGGTCTTTTAAACTTTCTGCCCTGCGTGCCATCACCTGCAGGAACATTTTCTATCATCAACAGAATTAGATTTTCCATCCGCCTTTGCTGTTAACCTCCTCGCTTTAATGACCTTTCACTGTACTCTGTATTACTGTGTACATTTGTAGTATGTGTCCACCACAAGCCCGCTCTGTGCCGGATAATAAGGAGATACGCGTCCAATTACCGCTGTATATATCCCGCTTTTATTTATACCTCTGCCTGCGCTGTCACTGATGGGTGCTCAAGGAAAATGCATCCTGCTTGTTAGGATTTATAGGTCCAACATGCGCCCATACATTATCCCGTGATGAAGATGGTTTGTGCAGAGGGAATGCAGAACCGCAAGAGGCTTCTCTGGTTATGCTTTTTTCATCAAAGCTTTTGTAGAAAAGGAATTTAATTTATGACCTATTACTGCCAGCTGGATGTAGCTTAAAAGTAGGAGGGAAGTAGAACAACCTAAACATCTTCAAGAGTGTAATGGCAACTGCCCTTTGCAGGCGGAGATCTCTATTTAAAATATCTAGCTCCAAACAATTTCTTACCTAGTGTGGCGCTACCCTTGTAGGAGCCGCAGATGACTGGTTCCCCACTCCTGCACAGCCAGGTGTAGCACCCTCTAGTGCAGGGGTCTCAAACTGGCGGCCGTTCAGATATTGCAAAAAACTACAAGTCCCATCATGCCTCTGCCTGTGTGTCAGAGAAACAATCAGTCCAGCCGACTTAGCCGTATTCCTGCGGGGCGGAACGGTGCTTCGGCGTATTCGCGGTCCAACTGAACGGCGTGCGCGAATGTGCACTAGTGCACGCTCAACATGACTTCCTGGCTGGCCTATAAAAGGCTGCCTGTGTGTATGTTTAGTTCCTGTTTCCTGCATCTGATAGCCTGCTTTTGACCCGGATTGACCCTGACTACTCTGCTCCTCTCCTGGATCCAACCCCTTGGCCTGCTTAACGGACTTTGCTCTTGTGTCCAGTGTTTGACCCTCTGCCTGTGACTTGGATTTGTCTCCTGTCTCCTTGCCCAGGCCCGTCGCTACAGGACAGGCAAAGCAAACAATTGCTTGGGGCCCCGAGCTGGCCTGGGGCCCCCAACTTCCCCTTTCCAGGCTGTAGCGTGGCCGAGCTCCTCTTCTTTCCTCCTATCAGTCCGGCCGAGTACCGCGCGGTACAGGAGATTCAGTGTCCTGTTCCCGGCCGGACTGACAGGAAGTGCACACTTCCTTTCAGTCCGGCCCGGAACAGGAAACTGAATCTCCTGTAGCGCAGGGACCCGGTCGGTGTTCTGCCGAATAAGTTCTGCCCGGGGGGTAAGGACCTCCCTTGTACTGCGCATGCGCAACGCCGAGTCTCCGAACATACGGCAGGACACCTGACTGACAGGAGGAAGAGTCTCTCTCTCTCTCGGCAGGCTGCCTTTCTGTTATTCTTTTACTATGTCACTATGATGACACTAAACTACAGTACTCTGGTTACAGTATGTTTGTTTTTCTTTTTTTTTTTTACTAAAAAAGTTTAAAGAATTGAATGAAAAAGGATTATTATTTTTATTTACATGCTGTCATCAGTATGTAAAAAAAAAAAAAAATTAAATGCAGCCGTCATATGATGACGTTGCACTACACTGCACCTCCGTGTCCATTTTGCTTGGGGCCCCCTAATTCCTTCAAACAGCCCGGTTCTCACGTACTACATTTAAATTTTTTTTTTAAGCATAATTTTACATTTTTAAGTGCAGCCATTCTTTTTGCAAAAACTAGACACACTTTCATTTCAGTAGCTGGTCGTGTTTTGTGTAGTTGGATTATCACAGCCTCTAGGTGTCGCTGTTGTAATTTGTGTCTTTCTGTTGACGGACAGACACAGCAGGAAAACTGTGATAAATGATGTTTTTTTTCAATAACGAATGAGGACTATTATCCCAACATTGCAAAATACATAAAATGAAGCACAGTGTATATGCGATTTTTTTTTTGTTTTATATGTCTATCTTTAAAAGGTAATAAACAATCTACTGCATTTATACTGTATGTATGTGTGTGTGTGTGTGTGTGTGTGTGTGTGTGTGTGTATATGTATATATATATATATATAATATATATATATATATATATATATAAATACAATCTCATTTTGTATATTTTCTCATTGCTCGTTACACACAGCTGGGGGCATACTTGTAGTGCCAGACCTGAGAACATCTCACACTCTTCCCACCTCCCTGTTCCTACTATACTATGGGGTTGCCCCCTTTGGTGGTGGTCAGTGGTATCTCTCTCGCTCTCGCTCTCGCTCTCGCTCTCGCTCTCTCTCCTCCCCCCCCACCTTCATTGGTGATCAGTGTGTTTCCTTCATTGGTGGTCAATGTCCCCTCTTTTGTTGGTGGTCAGTAGCCAATGTCTGTCTATCAATGGTAGTCACTGTTCCCCCTTCATTGGGGATCAGTGTGTTTCCTTTTTTTTGGCAGTCAGTGTTCTCCCTTCATTGGTGGTCAATATGTCCCCTTTTTTGGTGCTCAGTGGTCACTGTGTGCCATTGGTAATCTGTGTTTGCCCTTCTTTGGTGATCAATACGTTTTTCTATTATTGGCTGTTAATGTGTCCCCTTCATGGGTGGTCAGTTTGTCTCCTTTGTTAGTGGTCACTGGCTATCATTGGTGTCAGTGTGCCCCCCCCCCCCATCATTGGTGGTCAATGAGTCCCCTTTTGCTGGTGGTCAGGCTTTCCCCCCTTCATTCGTGATCAGTGTGTTCTTTTTCATTGGCAGTCAGTCTGCCCCCTTGATTGGTGGTCAATGTGTCTCCTTTGATGGTGGTCAGTGGTCACTGCCTCTCTATTGATGGTGGTCAGTGTTTCAGTTCACTGGTGGTCAGTGTGTTAACTTTTCAATGGTGGTCAATGTGCCCCCATTGGTGGTGGTCAGAGGTTATTATTTCTCTTGTTGGTCAGGGTCCCCCCCTTTTTATTGGTTGTCAAAGTGTCCCCTTTGTTGGTGGGCACTGACTAATGTTGGTAGTTGGTGTTCCCTCCTTTATTTGTATTCAGTGTGTTCCCTTTGTTGGTAGTCAGTGGTCACTGCCTCTCTATCAATGGTGGTCACTGTTCTCCTCCTTTCATTGGTGGTCAGAAGTCACTCCTTTTTTTTTTTTTTTGCTGATGGTGAGTGTTTTCCCCTTCATTGATGGTCAATGTGCCTTTTTTCATTGGTGGCTTACTTTTTTTATCTTTCCTATTGATTTCAAGTGTACGTATCAATACTTGATTCAAATATTATATAATAAAATAATTTAAAAGCTCTTCTTCTATTTTGTAAACTTCTACAATTGTTGAATCAAATCTACAGTCCACTACCTACTGATGGTGTATAGAAGTCACACTGGCATAGCCAACACTGTGCAACGCCTTGCAATAATAGTAAGAAGCAATAAACCCAGCAATCAGGGGTTGTCTATCAGGGAATGTCTGAATTTGGTTGGGTGACACCTGTGATAAATGGCAGGGAAAAAAAAATACTGTACTATATAATTTTCACTGACAGCGTAATATTTATCCGTTTATTACTTATTCATCTTTTTCCGCACCTTGCCCGACTCTTATAAATCCAGCATATGGATCCACACCAATTGGTAGATGGTTTGCCTATCTTAATCTGCTATATAGGGTAACATTTTTCTATATCTTTTTTTTACTATTATTATTATTATTATTATTATTATTATTAATAATGATGACATATAATACAAATTTTTTAATTTTTCTTTTCAATGGACGTTTTTGGATGTTTTTACAGCCACTTTTCTGAGCGTTTTTTGCAGCTTAAAAACGGCTCTCCATGTTAGTCTATGGCCTCATGCCCACCATGACGTTTTTGAGCTGTAGATGGCTGAGCCGTTTTTAAGCTGCAAAAAAAAAAAAACAGGACCAGTGCGTTCTGAAGCTCCAGCCTTAGAGCTGTAAAACAGACAGACGTTAAACGCTCAAACGCACAAAAACGCTACCTCAGCGTTTTTGATCTCCAGCTCAAAAAAAACAAAAAAAAGATGAACAGGCGTTTTTAAGCTGTAAAAAGGGCTAAAAAAAGTGGCTGTAAAAACGTCCATGGAAATGAAGCCTAATTGTACAAATTGTAGTAATAAAATATCAATTCAATAATTCATCCTCATCATTCATCATCATCATCATCATCATCATCATCATCATCATCATCTTGTTTCAATTTAATGTAGAATAACCTTAAAATGGTCCACCTTCCTCCCATTCACAAGTCTGTCTGGCTTGGTTGGTTGGTTCTTTGCCTCTTGTCAGTGCATACACGTATATCAGAGAACGTTATATTGGATCTAGCGTTTTTCTTGTTATTAAATTGAGTGATATAATTGAGTTGGGGGGTGTTGATGTGAGATGCATCATCTAGCGGGTGTGAGAATTTGATGCAACAAAATGAGGAATACAGGAACTTTAAAGTGATATTCAATCCTCCAGTATTTCTACCACTTTCAGCAGCTGATTTTACTTCAATCTTATTTTATTAGGTAAGAAGTCAACATATATATATGAGGTTACAAAGTGTACAAGAAAAATTAGGCTATATTGTATGTATCGCATCTAATATAAAAATTTGTGCTATATTCGTAAATTGAAATCTGAACGTAAACGTCAAGGTATGTCCATAACATAACGTAGATCTCATTTGAACTAGGCATACATCACCATCTGCTTTACGGGTGGTGTACACGTGAATAATAACATACCAAGGTATATGATATTTCATTGATCAAAGGTGTTCAATAAAGGATATGCTGCATGGATCACATAATTGCCTTCGTATCGAGACAAATTGTTGTGGGGGTGGTTGCTCGAAGAGCACATACAAATGTTAAGAGGTATTGAGGAAAGAAAAAGGTAGAAACAGCAGTAAAGAGAGAGAGTGTGTGTATGTATGTATGTATGTATGTATGTCACTCCATCTAGGCAAATCAGTGGTAGGAACAGGATCTCCTTTGGCCCACGAGATGAACCCCTTCAAATAGAGGAACATAGACCAAGAGGTCCAGGGCTCCATCCATTTCCCCTGATCCCATCCCGGCTCCATCCATTCCCCCTGATCCAATCCCGGCTCCATCCACCCCCCTTGTCCCATCCCAACTCATTCTATCCACAACCCTGATCCCATCCCAACTCATTCAATCCACAACCCTGATCCCATCCCAACTCATTCCATCCACCCCCCTGATCCCATCCCAACTCATTCCATCCACCCCCCTGATCCCATCCCAACTCATTCCATCCACAACCCTGATCCCATCCCAACTCATTCCATCCACCCCCCTGATCCCATCCCAACTCATTTCATCCACACCCCTGATCCCATCCCAACTCATTCCATCCACAACCCTGATCCCATCCCAACTCATTCCATCCACCCCCCTGATCCCATCTCAACTCATTCCATCCACCACCATGATCCCATCCCAACTCATTCCATCCACCACCCTGATCATTGCATGAATCTATCCATTAGTCATAGTGAGGGTGGCTGGAGAGAGGGGGCGGCGCCTGTGCACCCTTAATGGACATACTGCCACTGGTTGTACTGCTGTGCATTATATTATGAAGTGTTTGAACTGCATTTGATTACAGGGTGTTGGAATGAGGTGCCCCATAATTAAACTCTGGTGGGGGAGGCGTGAAACACATTGGCGGCGTGGCCTGGCTGAAGCCCGCACTGAGGCTGTTACACTTTCTTGGGGTTTGCAGAGATGTGCGGCTCATATATAGACATTTTCTTCCCTGTACGTTAGAATGAGGTGCATTATATTACAGGCTGTAATCATGGTGTATAGTGATACAAGCTGTTGGAATCGGGTGCATTATTATTATGAGATATTGGAATGTGGTGCATTGTTATATTGTGTCGGAATGGGGTCCATTATGTTATAGGGTGCTGAAAAGGGATGCATTATGTTACAGGATATTGAAATGTGGAGCATTTATATTAGTGTTTAAAATGGGGTCCATTGTATTTAGAGAGTGTTAAATCGGGGTGCATTATATTGCAGGATGTTGGGTCATCCATTATGTAACGAAACGTCCCACACTCCGCTTGAGTGCTTTCGTCATATACCACTTCCTCACAATCTGAATATAGAAATCGGATATTTCAACTGCTGACAACTACAAACAAGACGATACTTGTTTGATTGCTGAACATGGACTGTTTATTAGAAAACAAATACAAGTCTTATATACAGTTAAAGAGGAGGAGCCCCCCCCCCCCCTCTGGCTCATATTATTCTAACAATACACTTGTAACCAGAAACCTAAATTAACATGAGATAATTAACTAATCCCTTAAAGCAGCCAATGTGACCCATTGTTATGATAAATCAGAATTTCCCTACAGGTCAGACTTGTTGTCACCGAGCTTCACACAGTAGATTATACATTATCATGAGTATAAACACAGGACACCTTCTCACAATAGCAGGAGCTCCAGCAGGAGTCGGCCCCTCTCCTACATTGTACAGAGGCCAATGTGATCCGCTCTCTCAACTAACATGTTGAGTTCCGAATCAAACAAACCAAGAATAGTCTTTACATATATCCTGGGAGATATTGTGGATAAATATTACTGTCCCATTTTTAAGTAATCCAAGATATAGATTCTCAGTCACCCTGTGACTTAGACATAAGGGGCCAGATTCACAGAACAAATACGCCGGAGTATCTAATTTGCCGCGTCGTATCTTAATTTGTGATTCATAAACAATATACGAAGGCTTTTGGCTAAGATCCGACAGGCTTACGGCTTCGTACGCCTTCGGATCTTAGGCTGCAATACTCCGGCCGCCGCTGGGTGGAGTTTGCGTCGTTTTTCAGCGTCGGGTATGCAAATTAGCATTTACGGCGATCCACGAACCTACTCACGTGCGTAACGTCGTTTTTTCCCGTCGCAAAGTTAAGCAATCTTTTTCATGCCTTAACTTTACAGAGCCCATGTTAAGTTTGGCCGTCGTTCCCGCATCGAATTTAAAAAAAACAATTTCCGGCGTAAGTACGTTACGCACGTCGCCATTCACAAACACGTTGAGGTGCCGTAATTTCGTGCAAAGCACGTCAGGAAAATTGCGAACGGAGCATGCGCAGAACGTTTGGCGCAGAAGAGCGCCTAATTTAAATGGTACACGCCCCATTTGAATTAGGCGGGCTTGCGCCGGACGTCTTTACGATACACTGCCGTAAGTTTACAGGTAAGTGCTTTGTAAATCAGGCACTTACGCTGAAAACTTGCGGCAGTGTAACGTAAACGGGATACGTTACGCCGCCGCAGTTCTACGAGAATCTGGCCCAAGAGGTGCATGGGGAGCTGAAACAATGGTTTCCCAACCTTTCCAAGGGATTCTGGGTTCCACGGGCCCTCCCGTCACTCATATTACAGAAATGGTTGGCGCATTATGTTACAGGATGTTGGAATGTGGTGCATTATACTATTGTGCTGAAATGGGGTTCATTCTATTTAGAGAGTGTTAAATGGGGGGGGGGGCATTATATTGCAGGATGTTGGGGATACATTTATATTACAGAAATGGTTGGTGCATTACATACGCACACACATGGTTTCCGGAGAACGGACTTCTGTATACTACAGTGAGGAATTGGCAGGGTACAGAATACAGGAACCTGCATGGTGACGTGAAGTGCATTGCAATATCTGACAGTGATTAATTCTCTAGTTTTTTCAGGTTTATATATTATTTTACGCTCGGTAAAAAAAAAAACTCTGCAGAGTCTCCCTTGGCTGCGATGTCAAATTCTCTTTGTAAGTCAGAATACCTTTTAATATTTCACGTTCTTCTTTGAAAGATGAAAACAAAGTAGAATGAAAGCCTTGCACGCTCCCTGTGTGTAAATCCACAAGTCCTCAGCCTAGGAATTAACCCTTTCCTCTTCTGCAGATCTGTCTGTCACTTACAGATCTTCTTCGAGCATTGATATGGATACAGTTCTGATTTACTGCATCTATCTATGTTGGTGGTTCCCAAGGACTGATGGACTAAAAACATACAATATTGTTTGAAACATTGTTTCCAGTATAGGAATATTCTGGAACAGACCTGGCAGTCTTTATAGTAGATTTAAGGCCCAAGCACGGGCGCGTTTATATGCATTTTTGGCACATTCCCGTGCAATAAAATATATATATATATATATATATATATATATACATTTTTTTTTTTTTTTTTTTTTTTTTCACCATCCATTGTAACATTTTCCCTTTTTTATTGGTTTCCCTTCTGCTTGAACAAAATTCACAAAAAGAAACCTTGAAACACATCCTGCAAGTTACCAGAAATTATACTTTTTAAAAGGATGATGATAAATCCAGATGGAATATCTGCGAAATATTATACAGAGTCCACTTCTTTCTCCACGCAGCTTTTAATAAGGCCAGATTGTGGTTACAATAGAGCGATTCTCCTGTGTGTCAGATACTTGCATGCAAAAGATTTCTCTGTATAGAGCCTGAGCTGGAGAGATAAGGTTCCATTTTGAATAAAACTCAGAAAAGAAGCATTTTATATATTTCATTCCGTAGCTTCCTTTTGACCTGTTTGTGACCTTGAGGCTCAAGATGAAAAACTTTTCTTAAAGGGGAATTTCAAATGACATGAGGTTTTCAAACCATGCAGAAGGTCCTAAAAGGTCGCTTTATAATGCATCCATGGCTAATTTAAAAAAAGTCTATTGGGAGATGAAAGAAACCCTAGATGCAAGGAGCCCCTTGTTTGTTGCTAAGGAGTCTGAATTGTATTTATTAAAAGTACCAAGTGGGAGGATACTACTTCTACAGTCTGTGCCCATGCCAATTGGTCTCCATGTGGTGAAGTCACCACACCACTTCCGTTCTGGAGCCTGAGAGAACCCTATTACTGCAAAGTCAATGAAAAATGTCCACTTTACTAAGCCAGTGACTTGGACATTTCCCATTGATTATTTCTTAAGACCATCTCTTGGCAAATGACATTCAGACAATCGATCACTCTTCCCATTCAGGACAAAGTGACAAGTTTCCTTTTGAAGAACCCCCACACCTGCTAATATTTTCCACACTTTCCTTGTTCCTACCAAGCCTTTTAGTAATGACTTCCAGGTATGGTTAGCGTATGTAAATGTCTTCCCAGAATGCACTATTTGGGCCTGATCAGCCGATTGCCAATCTTGTATACTGCCTCCTGATGAGAAGGAAGAAGTTAACTTTTGGTAAGCTCGGGCACCATCCGATAGGGAGATTTGCACTGGATAAGGCTTCAACAGAGGAAGAGAAATGCAATGGTGTGCTGGGTGTGGGTCAGTATCGGTGAAAGACTTGCCCTGAGTGCCCTTGCCTTACGTGGGTAAAGTACAGGTTCACTGTGGCATACCATATGTTGCTACTTGTTCCTAAGCTGCCATTTCCCCATGGAAGCCCTCCACAAAATAGCCGTGTTACGTTTTTGACCCTGAAGTTGAATTGCCACTTTCTCAGGGCTAAAGACTTGCCCCAGTAGAATGGCACTCAATTCTGGTGATAAGCATGGGGAGTGTCATGATCACTTGGTGCCCCTGTTTTCCATTCCAGCACCCGGGTGTTGGCTGTTGCTTTTCCTCCCTGTCTGTGTTCACCTGTTAGGTGATTGATCTGCTCAGTCACCTGATATAAGCAAACCGAATACTCTATCCCTTGCTTGTAATAGAGGCAGACTTGCCTGTATTGTTCTAAACCAAGCCTCCTGTTCGTCTGCCTTGCTTGCTGTTGGATCCCCTGTGTATGACCCGGATTGGACTGAATTATCCCCTGAACTCAGCCTGCCTTTTACCCTGGAATGGATACTGGATTATCCCCTGAATTCAGCCTGCCTTTACTTGAACTGTCTTTGAACCACGCTATCTACTAACTGCAAGTACCGGTTTGCTTTTCTCAGTTCACGTCTGCCCAGTCATGGTGGCTAGGCACTATAGCATTGTGTATAAAGTCCTGGGGGCAACCAAGTACCGGTAGGCCTGCTTGTCTTAAGGGAAAGGAGGCTGCTATATGTGAAGTGCACAGTAGCCAGTTATAGTGTCTGACTGCCTGCATTAAGATAGACGTGACAGGGAGACTTTTCTTCCACATGCAGTGGGAAAATGGGGCACCAGAGAAGCATGTAGAAGAGGAGTATGTGTTTTTTTTTTTTTTTTTTTTGGCCTCCTAGTTCTATAGTGGATCTTTTTACTTTGGCTATAAATGATCCACTGCAGTTGGAGGAACTAGCAATTTGACCTATTCTTACTTCTCTCCCTCCCCGCTCCATTCACAAAACCTTTTAATCACAGGGAAGGGTAATTGTGACTTCAAACAAACGGTATTCTGTACTTGCAGCATTTTTAAAAAGCTAAACCATTGGGAAATGTGCATTGTGACAGGTCTATGCCATATTCGTGTCAGAGTCTGGTGTCAAGCCAGGGTTCTAATCCATGCAGGTCAAGGGGCTCTAGGAAGTCTGTTCTGAGTGGAGAAAACTCCTGGGTTGGGTCCTGGAGCCTGGAGACTTTGTGGAGTATTGGGTAAGATGAAGTCTTCAGCCCTGGCTCAACGTTTTGCTGGTGACCAGCATCTGCTGAGTGTGCACAGGCCTTGTGGTATGGGAGCTGAGTAGAGTTCGGGGCTCCACCCCCCTGAGGAGAGTGTCCGGGTATAGCAGGTGCGCAGGCATGCATTAGGAGGGTGTGTCTGTCTACACTAACCAGACCGTCTTCTGAAGATTCAGCTAGTGCAGAAGCAGTGTGTGAAGACTGCAGTGTTCTGGCCAAAGAACCAGTGTAGCCCAAGTGGGGGCTGCTTTAAAGCGAGGAGCCTTTGTTTTGTTTTGGATACCGTATGATGCCAAAACTTATGCGGGAACTAAAAAGCTCTACCATGTTGGCGAGTGGGCTGCGTCCTAAAAAGCTCTACCATGTTGGCGAGTGGGCTGCGTCCTAAAAAGCTCTACCATGTTGGCGAGTGGACGGAGTCCTAAAAAGCTCTACCCTGCAGGCGAGTGGGCTGCATCCTAAAAAGCTCTACCATGTTGGTAAAAGGGGCTGCATCCTAAAAAGCTCTACTATGTTGGTAAAAGTCGCTGCGTCCTAAAAAGCTCTACCATGTTGGCGAAAGGACTGTGTCCTAAAAAGCTCTATCATGCTGGTGAGTGGGCTGCGTCCTAAAAAGCTCTACCACGTTGGCGAGTGGGCTGCGTCCTAAAAAGCTCTACCCTGCTTGTGAAGTGGGCTGCGTCCTAAAAAGCTCTACCATGTTGGTAAAAGGGGCTGCGTCCTAAAAAGCTCTACCATGTTGGCGAAAGGACTGTGTCCTAAAAAGCTCTATCATGCTGGTGAGTGAACTGCATCCTAAAAAGCTCTACCACGTTGGCGAGTGGGCTGCGTCCTAAAAAGCTCTACCCTGCTTGTTAAGTGGGCTGCGTCCTAAAAAGCTCTACCATGTTGGTAAAAGGGGCTGCGTCCTAAAAAGCTCTACCATGTTGGCGAAAGGACTGTGTCCTAAAAAGCTCTATCATGCTGGTGAGTGAACTGCATCCTAAAAAGCTCTACCCTTGATGCTAATTTTACAGCATGTATACTTTTAAAACACAAGGTTCCTTTTTAAAGTTTGCCACCCCTTTACAAAATCCAGCACCAGCATTTCTTTTTTTCCTTTTCGTTCGCCCTGTCCTAGAGATAAATGGCACAGCGTCTCGGTGAAGCTGAGCCAGGAGCAAAATTCATTTTTTAAGAATAAAAGTACGCCAGGGACTTTATTTTCTGCCGGCCCTGTCGTTTTTCATTAGCGGGCGGCATCAAGCATTAACAGCCGGCTGCGTGCTCTTCTCCTCCATATTACCGTATAGGTGTTTTTTGATGTTCCTACAAGACTCTGTGTGAATATGAAATAGTCCGGTCTCTTTATTAAAACCCAGGAGAAACTGAGCGTGAAATGGATTAGAAGGCATTCTCAGGCAGGTTGCTAATAGGAATTCTTCATAAGGTTTTATTGGCAGAAAAAGCTGAGCTAGCTTCTTTTCATCCACCTTTTAATTTCTCAGGTAGTTCCAGGATGGAATGGATGTCCTAAACTTGGAGCCTGGAAAGGAACCAGAGGTACGGGCGTCCGACCGTATATTTCTTTTACTGCACGACATCACAATGGTGTCAGCGTTTTACTGATGCGCATTTGTGAGCGTGACCAATAACTTGCGACTTTTAAATATATGGACAGATTTACAGCTCCTTTCTCTTTACTACCGTCCTCTGTAGCAAGAACCGGTAGTGTTTCAATGATTAAAAAAAAAACAAAAAAACAATTACAATGTACATGTAATAAAAATGATAAAAAAAAAACGTATGACTTGGAAACCAGATCTATCATTTAAAATAATGGCAAAGTAAGGGCTGGTTCACACCAGAACACGGTGTAGGAATGGTGCGTTCCATGAAAAACCTACAGCCTTTGCGATCTGCCGAGATTGCCAGTACATTGGTAACCATTTGCTGACCGCAAACTTTACTGCTACTGGGCAGCTACGCTGTGCTTGTTTTTTTTATTTTTTTTTTTTATTTTTATATTTATATATATATATATATATATATATATATATATATATATATATATATATATATATATATATATATATATATAATAATATACATTACCCCCAGTGGAGCTGCTGGATTTTTGGGCGGCGTGTTACCTCGTGGCTCCTCCGAAATTCCTAGGAGTGAATGATGCGTATTGCATGTGCAGACAGGTGTTCTTTGCTGTGCTCTTTATTACCCAGCCAAAAACAGTAAAACTTGTGTTGAGGAAAGTTAAAGCTGAGGAAGATAGGAGAATAGCAGATTCAGGCGTAATGATAGGAAACAGTCCTTCTCCCAAACGTAACACTCCTTTTTACCACTCCCGCCGGAGTGGGTTTAGTGTACCCGGACAGGCCTCTCTCACTGACCTGGCAGCCAGAGTATCACTCGGACAATTGTAGGATAAAGTCTCTGCCACAGACCCTCCTTGTCGAACTTGAACTTGGGAGAAAGTCTCTGCCACAGACCCCTCTCAAAGAGCCTCAGAAGATACCTCTGCCACAGGTCCCCTCTGGGTTGAATTTTCGGAGATATGCCTCCTTAATTGAGTTA